>NC_085873.1:45062614-45067614 GCF_034702125.1 Engraulis encrasicolus | reverse complement strand
CACACACAAACACAAACACAAACACGCTGCTACAATCTGTGCAGTGAAGACGCCGGCCAGTTATTAAACATGTGGATATCCATTTCTTTTAAAGATATTTTTTTTGGTCTTTTACGACTTTTTTGATGATAGGACAGTTTGAGAGGTGGACAGGAAGCGAATGGGGAGAGAAATGGGGAGGGGTCGGCAAAGGACCTGGGCTGGGAATCGATCCCTGGTCGGCCGCATGGCAGACGAGTACGCTACCGTTTGGCCACGGCAGAGGATATCCATTTCAGGGAAGTATCTAGTAAAACATATCTAAGAAGTCTTCTGTCACTTCTAGACAGAGGCTATGGTTGGCGGGGCACGTTAGCCCACCAAAGACTGAGGGGTCTTACACACCAGAGCGGTAAAGCGTCACGGAACGGCCGCGTTTTTTACCGGCGTCGGTGAAAATACATTGAAACCTATCTGTCCTTACACACCAACCAGCGGTAGTCGAGCGTCAGCGGCGCGGGAGCCGGCTCCGCGCCCTGCTGCATTTGGAAAATAGAACTCGAGCGTATTTTTCACGCCGACGACCGGCGGTGTCTCATTCAAATGAATGGCAAAGTAGCATGCTAGCTTTGGCTGTGGGGAGGGTTTTGAATAGGACTGGCCGCGCACGCCGACGCTGTCAGTGTGAAAGGCAGAGAAAAACACGCCGGCCAAAACTAAGCAGAAAGACCGCGCTCGTCCCGGGACCGTTCCGTTCCGCCTTGGTATGTTTTGGCCCTTAATCTCACTGATGACTCCCCACTGTGTGCTGGACACCTGGATGGCGTCCTGAAAGAGTATTCATGGAGAGACCTAACATTATTAGCTTGGAATCATTGAAAGTAAACAATTGAAGAGTATGACACGTACAAATGACATATTTGGTGGTTTTGGGGCAACAGGTTTGAGTAATAAACAATGTCCTACCTGCACTGTGATCCCACGTTAATACCTGGATCTTTACCACTACCCCAATTGAGTTTATGGTAGTAGGATTTGGAAAAACTTGGGGGCACTGTGGCGCAGCGCACTAAGCCTCCCACACTTGGGCATGCCCGTGGGGACCCAGGATCGAGTCCGGCCTGGGTTATTTGCCAACCCTACCCCATCTCTCTCCACACTCATTTCCTATCGCGCCTTCACTGTCCTATCCAAAAATAAAGGCCCAAAAAACGTATTAAAAAAAAGAATAAAGGGCCGTACACACAGGTCGCTGCTAGTTACTCGCTCAGCGGATGAAGTCAATAGAATGTCTACGTGTTCCAGCGAGTCTCGCTGGCGAGTAGGCGAGGAGAGTACAAGCGATGCGATGTGGGCGGGTTCCGAGATAAACTTATTTTATCTTCGAGCGACGCGAGTTAAGCGAGTAACCAATTGGAATGCAGGATACAGATTATTGACAGGTGACGTTGCCCCTGTGGTGTTCTGACCACCCAACTTCTGCACGCCATCACACTTTGAAGTGTTGAGGAAAATACATCCAATACAGTGTACACCATCAAAGGCTCATATGGTTGTGCACACGATCAACGTTAAACAGCGCAGGCCTACATTTTGTTTTGTACGGACGTTATTGGCGCGGACAGCGGGAACCATGACAACCAGTAAACAAAATCACCCAGAGCGAGTGGCAAGTAGGCGAGTGAGCAAGTAGCGAGTAAATAGCAGCGACGTGTGTGTACGGCCCTTTAGGAAAAAACTTGGTCAGGATGTATGAGAGGGAACGTGGCAAAGAAAGCTGTGCTGAGGATCTTGGGCTATGTAGTTTTTAATTATTCTTGATCCATATAATGTTTCATTAAAGTGAAGTCAAAGGTGGACTCTAAAGTTAAAGTTTCTTCAACTATAACCCATCTGAAGCTACTTTTGCCTTTTATTTCTTTTACTTTCATCATCATTGGCTGTTTTGAGATGCTGGTCAGACAGTCAGAATGGACCAGGAACTTGTTTAAAATTGAACAATACCATTTTGATCATGGTGGGCTTTTCAGGCTACGTATGTATAAAGTTGAAAACCTGATTTTCTGATCACTTTCCACTTAATGGATCATATTAATGGAATGTATTACGTATTGAATGTATTATGTGTATTATTGTGTATTATGCATTGCGTTTGTGCAGTTGAAGGATTTTGGGGAGAAGGACATTAAACAATTGGACTCTTATAATGGTCAGCCTTGCCTGTTCATGTTCATAGAATATTAATATAAATATGGAATGCAGGGCTTAAAGTGATACTGTCCCATTTTTGGAAATAAGCTTATTTTACACCTCCCCTTGAGTTAAATAGTAGGGTTTTACCGTTCTCCTGTACTTTCAACCGTTCTCTGGGTATGGCAGTGCAAATTTTACCCCCATGCTAGCAGTTAACATTGAGTCCTATGAGACCAGCTGGCGGCTAACTGGTCTCATAGGACTCAATGTTAACTGCTAGCTTGGAGGTAAAATTTGCACTGCCATACCCAGAGAACAGTTGAAAGTATAGGAGAACGGTAAAACCCTATTATTTTACTCTAGGGGAGGTATAAAATAAGCTTATTTCCAAAAATGGGACAGTATCACTTTAAAGTCCTCTCTGATCTTCTCAGTGATTCCATATTTTATTTACACACCCCCATTCCCTCGTATCGACCTCACCTTCCTCTGCCTGTCAGTCAGTCTCTCGTTGTCCATGTCCACCCGTGTCTTCCTCTGTGTCTGTCTTCCTCCACCTCTCTCTCTCCTCTGTTCCTTTCTTCCTCTCTCACTGTCTCCTTCCATCTCTCTGTCTCTCTGTGTCTTCCTCTCTTCTCTGTCTTTCTCCATCTCTCTCTCCTACTCTTTCTTTCTTTCTTTCTTTCTTTCTTTCTTTCTTTCTTTCTTTCTTTCTTTCTTTCTTTCTTTCTTTCTTTCTTTCTTTCTTTCCTTCTTCACCACTCAACCTCTTTCTTTGCCCGTCGTTCTTTCTGTCAAAAGTACTCGGAAGCTTTCTCCTGTGACGGGCAAACGCACACACACACGCACACACACACACACACCTTCACACACACACACACACACACACACACACACACACCTTCACACACACACACACACACACACACCTTCACACACACACACACACACACGCACACACCTTCACACACACACACACACACACACACACACACACACACACACACACACACACACACACACACACACACACACCTTCACATTGCCTGGAGCGTCCTGATGGGGACGGAAGTCGGGGGCGCTCAATTCTGGTCGCTGTGCCCCGTGACCAGGTGTCCTGTATGGGGAAACCGGCCCACGTATGCCCCCATTTATCTCCACGCCTAATGGATGGCTGTGTGTGTGTGCAGGGCCGCTGACAGCTTTTTCCCAGGCGCAGGACAAAAGGACGCAAGTCATTTGGAAAGGGCACCCAAATACATAGGCCACATTGTAATGAGGTCCCAATTCTGGGCCCCCCTCTCTCCCTGGGCCTGGAAGAACTGATCCCTTTGTCCCCGCCTGTTGCCTTCCCTGTGTGTGTGTGTGTGTGTGTGTGTGTGGGGGGGGGGGTGACCACGTCTGCTCCCTTTTGGCTGGCCTGATAATGGGGGTCTGTGACCTGGGATGAGAGGGGACTGATATATAGGCGAGTTAGTGACACATGAGACATGCATAGGCGTGTGTGTGTGTGCGTGCGTGCCAGGTCGCTTCCCTTGACCACACCCGTATCTGGGTCAATTTGGACTTGCGTTTGGGTTCACCAGTGCCGTTACTCTCAATTTTTCTCCAGCACACACACAGACCCGCGAATAGACACACACACACACACACACACACACACACACACACACACACACACACACACACACACACACACACACACACACACACAAACTGATGTGGGAAGGGGGAAGCTTGCCCACCCAGTCATTCGTGTGTGTGGAAGCCCGAGATAGGTGACCCTGGTGTGTGATGGACCCCAGTGGTGCACTCTGAGAGTGGGAAATTGCTTGAGGAACACCTTGAATTCAATTGTTTCCAAAGGCAATGTGATGGAATGAGTGAGAGAGAGAGGAATGAAGAGTTAGTGAGTATCAGGGAAAGAGACGGAGAAAGAATCAAGTTGAGTAAAAGAAAAACACCAATGTCAAGTGTTCTAGCCTTGGTAGTGCGTGAAACGCCCAGTGATTGGATACTCTGTGTAGTTCACCAAAGAGTATCCAATCACTGGGGGTTTATCACGCACTACTACTGCCTAGTGATGGGATACTCCGCGGAGTTGACCAAAGAGTATCCAATCACTGGAGGGTTTCACACACTACCAAGGCTAGAACACTTGACATTGAGAAATGGTGAAAGAGAGTGACAGGATTAACTAGAAAGGTGCACATGCACCTCCCCCCTCTGGTGGACCGAATGAAGCACTCACACGCCGGGAACGTGCAAACAAAGACACATACACACCAGGCTTGTACGAAATTCTGAATTGGATGAATTGGAATTCAAAGTAATGCCATAATACGACCACTAGGTGGTGTCATTACCTTGAATTTCTTTGATTGTAAGCTACACCACCCATTGAAAGTACATAGAACACCACCACCTAGTGTTCATATTATGGCATTACTTTGAATTCAAATTCATCCAATTCGGAATTTCGTACAAGCCTGATACACACAAACTCGGACGATCACATAACCCTCTTGAGAAAAATGAGGAGGGGGAGAGGGAAGGAATATGTAGGCTAAAGTCAGACCGGGGGCATCAGCATGGAACAGTCCATTTCTTGACGAACAACCATTCATAGCCAATCTATTGTTGCCTGTGTATGAGTGTGTGTGTATGTCTGTCTGTTGATGTGTGTCTATCTGCGTGTGTGCATGTGTGTGTGTGTTTGTGTGTGTGCGTGTATGTGTGTGTGTGTGTGTGTGTGTGTGCATGTGTGCGTGCATGCTTGTGTATGTGGTCAGATGGTGGTGGACTATCAGGGGAAATGGTAATTGTTG
>NC_085873.1:45052614-45057614 GCF_034702125.1 Engraulis encrasicolus | reverse complement strand
TTAGGGGGTACTCATGGCACAACTAAGAGGCTTAGGGGGTACGCAAGACAAAAAAGGTTGGGAAACACTGCCTTACATTACAGCATGCTGATCGCAGGTTTGATTTGCTAACTTTCAGCTCAGTGTATGCTCGACTAAGTAATTATGAAAGGAGGCCATTACGTGTCCATATATTCTCTAAATTACAGTCTTCTTCATAAATTATGCCACACCCCATAAAACAGCCACTTTTCCCCTTGCTATTAATCTAATGCAATGTGTAGACACAGATTGCTTTATCTTTTAGCTTTTTTATATGGGCCCTTTATATCTTTTTATGTCGCTCTTTTAAACAGCTATTCATTAAATCAGTATAACATTGAATTTAGTGAGTAAATGGACACTTGTGTGACCTTGAGGGGGGTTACTCCTACTTTATGACTTGGCATGAAGATCCACACTGTATTCTGTACTGTGCTGTTAACTGTGTATTGCAGTGGAATGCAATGCATATGTAATGGCATGTTTAAGTAGGTATAGTATGAAGGTTAGGGTGCGCACATCCACATAAACAGTGATCCATGTGCCAGACAAAACTAGTAGAGAATGTGACAGAATGGTCCGCACACTGGGTACCAGGAAGATTCCATTGGTGCAACGAAACGTTGCCATTTGTAATGAAATAAAGTTCATACTTTTTTTGGAGCTCATGTCATGCCCAATATGCGACCCATTCTGTCATACGTTACAGTATGTATGCATATACCATACCTAATCTGTCCTCAGGCATGAATAGACCAAGCGCAACATGAGCGATTCCAGTGACGGAAGTAATTGACTTTTTATTGAGTTGCGAGCAAGAGAAGAGACAATAACGATTCCGGAGACTAGAGGCGATTCCAGCTACTTTTGCGACAGTTTGTAGTAGAACTTGAGCGAACATTATGCAAATTAGCTATGATGCGGTTTGGCAACAGCCGCCACATTTAATGGGAATGTCGTAATGCTTACATTCTGCATTTAACTGACATATTCGGTCGCTTCTCTTGCTCTTATCGCTCTTATTGCATTGTCCAGCAATTCTCTGTCGCTTAATTTTGTCACCACCGGTGTATTCGCCCGGTCAGGCATGGAGGATGCAGTATGGCTCAAAAATTGCCAGAGTGACTTCAACCAACAGTTTATCTTTGATACTGGATGTTAGAATTTAATTGTAGGGGGGCATGGTTGGTAGGGGGTCAGCTCTATGTTCCCACAGCCCATTGGTCCCACGGCCCATTGGCCCCACAGCCCAAATGATCCCAGCTTATTCCTGCTGCTCCATGTTCCCACAGTTTTACGAAATTACTCAGATTTAAGCCATACGCTCTACAACTCCATGTTCCCACATTTCCAAGTAAACTAAGAGAACCAATAGGCCTAAAAAGAATGTTTAAAATCTTAGTGATGTGGGACCAATGGGCTGTGGGAACATAGACACGCTCCCGGTTGGTAGCTCAGTGTGCTAAGACATCGAATCCGGCCCGATGTCAGTTTGCCGACCCTTCCCTTCTCTCTCTCCCACTCATTCCCTGTCACACTCTCGCACTGTCTTGTCCTGAATAAAGGAATTAAAAACCCAAAAATATATCTTGAGGGAAAAAAGATTTCAATTGTATAAATATAAATGTATTACATCTAACCTAACTCCACAGACCTCTGATCAAGTTGAGCATCAATTGGCGTAAGGACGGAGTGCTAGTCAAGAATGGCCTGAGTGACTTCAACCGGCGACTGACCATCCTCGCCCCTGTGGTCAGCGACAGCGGCCTGTACGAGTGTGAGGCTGTACTGCGGAGTAGCAGTGTACCGTCTGTTAGCGCTGGAGCCTATCTGCATGTACTGGGTAACTACACACACACAGTGCGTATGTGGGCGGGAGTGTGCGTGTGCGTGTTCAGATGTGTGTGCGTCACATCTGAAAAATATAATGGGTTCACTCAAGGACAGTATTGGCTTCCCACAGTCAACATAATATTCTCCTTCTCATCATTAAACGATTTTCGAAATTGTATTTTAATATGTTTAACCTCATTTTTGTAGTTTGTTATTTCTGAAATAGCCAAAATGTGATTGGGTAGCTAAAGAGGAAAACGCTAATGATAATGTTGATGATGATTTTTCTTCTTCACACACACTTAAGGTTTTCATGACTTCTCTGACGCAAGAGTTCCCAAAATGACAATATTTTCCCACAGTCAACATATTCTCCTTCTCATCATTAAACTCCAAGACGAGTTTGTAATTTCAATCCTGACAAACAGCTCTTTCCATCTCTGTGTCTCTTCCTTCTCTCTCTCTCTCTCTCGTTCTCTCTGTCTCTCTCTCTCTCTCTCTCTCTCTCCATTCCACAGAGCCTCCAGTGTTTGTGAAGGAGCCAGAGAAGCACATCACTGCAGAGATGGAGAAGGTTGTAGATATCCCCTGCCAAGCACGAGGTACATGCTAACATGATAATCTAGTATCTCCGAAGTCTAGCAGTGCATCACATACTCTGTGATTGAAAGACAGATATAGAGAGAAAGTGAAGAAAAGGAGATAGAAGGCAAATAAAAGACAGTGTACTTTTGTGTTCTTATTTTGCTTTGCTGCATTGTGTCACTCTGTCATACACTTTGTATGAAATCATAATGATGCTGAAATGCTTATAATACACTTACTTACTCACATGTAAATAAAATAATACAATTATCCTTAGAACTAATACTTAAAGTATACAAACGTAGATTGAGACAATACAGTAGGTAGAAGTGTCCTAAACCAAATTGTTGTGAGCTGTCACACCAAATGTAGATTGCTAATGCAGAGGTGAGGGCTTTGCCTGCAGTTCTACAACACTGCCATGTTTTGACCAATTGTTATTCTTTCTAGGGTGGCGACGTTGGGGTGGGAGTGGGGGAGACTTTGTGTGAAAGTACTGTATGTGTGAAAGTGTTGTCCTGATCAGTGTTCTGTTTTTGTTTCTGTATTTTGTTTTAGTATCTGTTCTTGTTTCTGTACTGTACTGTTTGTCCTGGGGACCCCCTCGAAAACGAGATATCCTATCTCAAGGGGCTTTCCCCCTAAACAAATAAATTGAAATTGCACCAATTCCACTCCAATCCACTAGGTGTCCCTGCTCCAGAGATAGCGTGGTACAAGGATGCGGTGCCCATCGGTCCGGTGAAGTACCCGCGCTACCGGGTGTTGGCCGGGGGAAGCCTGCAGGTCAACGGCCTCCTGCCTGATGACACCGGCATGTTCCAATGCTTCGCCCGCAACTCGGCCGGGGAGGTGCAGACCAACACCTACCTAGCTGTCACCAGTGAGTGCATTTGATGTGTGCCTTTTGTGTGGAAGTTGACTGAAAACGCTTTCTAATACACACACACACACGCACACACACGCACATGCACATGCAGACATACATTACACACACATGCACACTATGTAGGGGTGTAACGATATCTAACCGAACCGACGTATCGTACCGAAAAGACCTGTACCGAATCGAACAGTGCTGTACCGAATACCGAAAGGTTGAGTAAAAAAGGCTACTCTATTCGTGTTTTTACATTATACTGCTACTACATGCAGAGGCTCATGCAGAACCCTGAGAGAGAATGCAAGAAAAAACAGGTGTAGAGGCTTGGTCTTTGTGAAACCTTGAGGAGAAAGTACTATTTCTTACACTGATGAAATCTCCGACCCAAAGTAGCAGGTTGAATGTATTTCCTTTTTTGGTTTGTATTTTGGTGAAATTATCAACGTGCAGAGGAAGAAAATTATTTTCCATTTTGTTTTCATATACTGTACCGAAAATGCACCGAACCGTGACTCTAAAACCGAAGTGCGTACCGAACCGTGATTTTTGTGTACCGTTACACCCCTGACACTATGACATGTTTTGTTATAAACCAGTAAGTGAAGAACCGTTATGCTTGTGTAATGCATTGCACAGATACACAACATGTACAAGGTTGGACTTTATAATGCAGAGATTAGGACTTTATTTGGAATTCAATTTTAATCTGAAATCAAATGCCCATGTGTTAAAGTGTGAGATTTTTAGTTGTTTATTTCCAGAATTTATGCTGCCCATTCACTAATGTTACCTTTTTCATGAATACTTACCACCAGCATCAAATTCTAAGTATTCATTATGACTGGGAAAATTGCACTTTTCATACATGAAAAAGGGGATCTTCTCCATGGTCCGCAATTTTGAATTTGCAAAAATAGCCAATTTTAGCTGCAAAAATGACTGTACTTGGACCATACTAGAAAATATGTGTCTATTACTTAGTAAAATTTCATGTAAAGCTGAAATTTGGCAATAGGCAGCCCAGTTTCAATGAGCAGCATAGTTGCAGTACCTTTTTTGGCCCAATCCCATTTGTATTTTTCTACCCCTACCCCTACCTTACCCCTACCCCTCCAAACGGAGTCTGCCTGTCCCAACCCCTCCTTTTTGAGGGCTACAATGCCCTCCCCTTATCCCTACCCCTCTGCCTTACCGACAATTGGGATAGCCCTACCCCTACACAAAATGGAGGGGGAGGGGTAAGGGGTATTGCCAAGGGGTGAATTGAGATTGGGCCTTTGACCATTTCCTGCACAGTGTCCCTTTAAGCTTCCATGCACAGAATGCACAGATTTCTTTAGATGCGTCCTGGTGTTATAAAGTGTCCTCCATGCTCCTGCTCTTCACTATCTGTTGCGTCACAGGAAAGGACCGAATTAAAAGTAGAAAGAAGAGTCACCCTTCATTTTTTACTCTGATGAAAACGTGACAACATCGAAACTTACTGTAGGTCTGGGGCTGCTCTAAATAAAAGCACCAACTTAAAGACACTCCCGCACACTGACCATTTCGCTGTTCTTTCTTTAATAACGACGGTCTAGTACCGAAACGTCGTTATTAAAGAAAGAACAGCGAAATGGTCAGTGTGCGGGAGTTTCTTTAAGTTGTTGCTGAGTGACCCGTGGGCCATCTCCGACGC
>NC_085873.1:45042614-45045114 GCF_034702125.1 Engraulis encrasicolus | reverse complement strand
GTTCATAAGTGGCTCCAATCTTGATGCGAGTATTTTGGCAAACAATTTAATGTCTGTGTTAAGAAGAGATATTGGACGGTAGTTGGCACAATCATTGGGATCTTTTCCCTTTTTATGCAGTAATGTAATCGTGGCGGTGTTCACATCCCTTGAAAAGGATCCACTAGAAATGGCGTGGTTTATCATTTTTAACAGTAAAGGGCCAAGTTGAGACCAAAACTTGATGTAAAATTCAGGTGGGATCCCATCAAAACCAGGCGATTTACCTTTGTTGAGACAGCGTAAAGCTGACTCTAGTTCAGATAGAGTGATTGGTGCATCGAGAGAAGATGCCTCCTGAGGTAACATTTTATTTATATGTAGGTCTTTGACAAATGCATCAAATTTGATAGGATCATGGGGAACCTCTGAACGGTATAGATTGGAATAAAATGTACGAAATGTCTGATTAATCACTTTTGGGTCTGATACTAAAGTTCCATCCAGTGTCTTTATAGATGGTATGTGCGCAAAGCTTTCGCAGGAGCGCAGGCTTAAGGCTAGTGCCCGGCTGGGTCGAGCTCCTTCAAAATAATGGTTTTGACGTGTGCGATGAATGAGAAAATCAGCCCGTTGTCGATACAGCGAGTCAAGCTCGTCTCTAACCCTTTTATGTTGTGTTATTAAATCTGCAGAAGCGGTATTGTGCATAGCATCTTCCAATTGTTTCAGATTGCTTTCCAATTCAGAGAGTCTGCGGTAACGGGTCCTGTTTAGATGAGAGGAGAACGATATGCAGTTGCTCCGTATGTATCCCTTCACTGAGTCCCATAATATCCGGACATCTTCCACAGAGTGCTCGTTAAACGATAGAAAATCTGTCAGACCGACTTCAAGCTGTTTCACAAAGTTTTCATCATGCAATAAGGAGGTATTAAAACGCCAGCGTGGGGCACGGTCCCGAGATGTCGAAATGTTACCTCGACAGATAACCGCTTTATGATCTGAGAATGCCAAGGGGAGCATATCAGTACTTACGCCTTCAAGGAAATTGCTAGATATAAAGATGAAATCGATCCTAGAGAACGACTGGTGTCTCGCGGAATAAAAGGAGAAGTCGCGCTTATTCTTATTGATAGTGCGCCATATGTCTATTAACGCAAAATCGTGAGCCCATTTCCTTAATGCACCTGACGCTAACTTCTGGTCACTGCCCTCTGTAGTAGCCGTTCTATCTAAAGAGTGGTCCCAGACTGCATTAAAATCTGCACCGACTATCAATCGGTATTCAGATAAGTCATGCATTATATCAGACAAGCGTGCGTAAAAGTCAGTATCAAAAGTATTAGGCGCATAAACAGATAAAAAGGCTATTTTCTTGTGTTCTATGATGGTCTTCATAAATGTGATTCTGCCTTCCACGTCGTTACCAACATCTACATTTGTAAATTGAAAATTTCTACGGACAATGATTAATACGCCTTTAGTTTTGTTAAGAGCAGAGGCACTTGCTTTAACACAATAAAAGTTGTTTTGCAATTTGTGGACATCCCCTACAAGCAGGTGGGATTCGCTGACCATGGCTACATCTACCTTCTCTCTCTTCAACGTATCCAAGAAACTCGTGCGCTTGTAAGGCAAATTAAGTCCGCGGGCATTAAAAGAAAGCACAGTGAGTTTAGTCATTCATATAATTTGTTGAGAAAAAGAGATGTGAGCTGTACATAGAATAGAAGGGTAAGAAAAGACCAGAAGAGCAAGACCTGTGATTCCCAAACCATGCATCCCAAAACACACGCGCTCGCGCACACAAACCAGACACGCGCACACAAACCACACACACACACACACACACACACACACACACACACACACACACACACACACACACACACACACACACACACACACACACACACTCACACACCTGGCAGTAAGCGGTATACCCCTCCCCATACACACACACACACACACACACACAGCACAAAACAAACGACAATAACAAATAAGAAAGAAAAACATACAGTACATGGGTGCTGCACCCATGTTTCCCCTACCCACCCAACTAATAGAGGGCAAGTCCGCTGCAAATACCCCAACAAGGAGAAAAAGAAAATGTCCAAGTTAGACCTTTTCGGGACCATGAGTGCATTTCCATTAAGGACAAAAAATGACGTAGGGGAGGTAAACATGATAAATAAGAGAGAAAAAGAAAACATATCGGTACATAACCTCCCATAAGCATATTCAGTCAGTTTGTTGCATCTCTGTTCCAAATGTCCGGGCTGAGATTCAAAGAAATTAGGAATGATGTAGGCCCATACACCAAAGTAATCAGGTTGCCATATTTCCATGACCATTAATTGACAAAATAAACAAGTCTAAATAAGTTGCCAGCATTACCAAAATAAAGGAAGGTAAGACAGGGCTATATTAGGTCCATGAGGTCTCAGTTATATCATAGTCCACAGCCAATAAGGAAGCGCAAACAGTCTGATGTATCCAGAAGAAAACAAAAAGT
>NC_085873.1:45025114-45035114 GCF_034702125.1 Engraulis encrasicolus | reverse complement strand
TCTACAAAGAAGAATTAAGTCGTCGGGGCAACATGAAAATCAAATGTCATATTCCTTTGCCTGGAGCTCAGTACAAACCCTTTTGCAAATAAATCTGTCAGTTTTAATATGTTTGCACGCAGTTACACATCAAGGAAACATTTTCTTTTGCCAAGCCAAGTCATGACACTTAATTCTTGTCGCACATTTTAAAAGGGCAGCAGTTACATTAAGTGCTTCACATCAGGCATGAAAAAGAATTGAATAAATACAGAACAACTTTTCATACAACTATGTATTGTAACATTCAAGTATGTTTTGTGTGTTAACCACTCTCCTCCTTCCCCTCTCTCATTCTCCTCCTCATCTCCTCTCCTTTCTCTTCCTCTGCTTTTATGTCGTTCTCTCTGCCTCCTTTTCTCTCCCTCTCCCTCTCTCTCTATCTCTCTCTCTCTCTCTCTCTCCCTCCTCTGCATTCTCTTCCTCTCCTGCTCTGTCTTTCCTCTCCTACTACCCGTTCCCAAGCCTTCTCAGTCTTCTCTCACTTAACTTCTCACTTCACTCCATGTCTCCGTCCCCTCCATGTCCTTTGTCCATCATTTCACTACATGCAAAGTGACATATAAAAACATTTCAACTTGAACTTTGACTTGATCTTTCCCTCCATCCGTATCTGTCCGGATCCCCCCTCTTAACTATCTTCTTTCTTTCTCTATGTTCTTTCTCTCAATCCCTCACTCTATCTCTTCCCCTCTTTCCCTCTCTTTCTTTCTCCACCCTTCTCTGCATTTCTCTCCTTCCCTACTGCAGGCAGCTGCCCCATGCCCCAGACAACCTGTCTGCAGTGCTGAGTACGGCAGAGAAGCGAGCCATCAACCTGACCTGGGCCAAGCCCTTCGACGGCAACAGCCCCCTCTTACGATACACCCTGGAGGTGTCTGAGAACAGTGAGTCTGGCTGTGTGTGTGTGTGTGTGTGTGTGTGTGTGTGTGTGTGTGTGTGTGTGTGTGTGTGTGTGTGTGTGTGTGTGTGTGTGTGTGTGTGTGTGTGTGTGTGTGTGTGTGTGTGTGTGTGTGTGTGTGTGTGTGTGTGTGTGTGTGTGTGTGTGTTTTGAAATAGTGTGTAAATAAAAAGCGTGACAAAAGCCCATGGGGGTAAACCTTTGGCCTTTTCTTGGCTTGCTTTCAGACACCGCTGCCAAGGATATAGAGCTGTTGATGACAGTGTGGTTTAAGGATATAGAGCTGTTGATGACAGTGTGGTTTAAGGATATAGAGCTGTTGATGACAGTGTGGTTTAAGGCACTTACTACTTGCCGTAGCACACACTCAAACACAGAAACAAGCAAGCAAATAAACAAACTAATTAGCACACATTTTTACATTAACAATGCATCAGGCAATCAGGAACAAAATGCAACCATTGTACACACATTTTACCATACAATTACCAACTTATTAGCGATCTGTAAAGGAAGACACACTTTCTACCAAGTCTAATCATTGGTGTAAGTGGGCAGGTTATTTCGTCAATTTGGCTGAGTGATATTTTGAACATGTTAAAGGTGCACTGTGTAGGATGGTGGTCAGAGTAGGTATTGCAACTAACTGTGCTGTCTACTGACATATTTGATCTTTTAATGAATACTTACTAAAAAGCTAAATACTAGTATGACCAAAGTCCAGTAAGATTTGCACCTCAAAAAATGTATTTATGGACATTCAAAAAATGGAGAAGGTTCCCTTTTCATGTATGAAATGTGCCATTTTCCCTGTCATAATCAATACTTAGAAATAAAATTCAATGGTGGTTAGTATTCATGATAAATAGCCTGGTAAACCAGCGTCACCCGCTGGACGCCGACAATTTTTCAGCTGCGAGTGGGTCTGGCCTCGGATCTGAGAACATTTTGAACACTGTGCCCTGAGTCTGGCAAACCCAATCACAACGCAGAGATTTGTTTTGAATCAAAGCGGGTGGGGTTTTGAGGGAGTGACGACGAATCTCGCAACACCGTTGGGAAAGCACATCAACGGCAAAGATCGCCGATTGGTCATAGCGCTGGCACGGTTTGAAAAAACAACAGGTTACATTGGCATGCGAGTTATTTCTCTTTATCCGCAGCTGAGATGACAGTAAATAGTAAGACTACGTAATCGAATTTATTTTATGTTATTTATACAGATGCAGTTAGCCTATATTCATATTCATAATGATGTTATCGTTTGTGTAAACATGATAGCTATTCAGCTGTGTGTAAAAGCATTTTTGGCACTTCAAATGTTTGTTTGTGTGTGCCTCTGTGTGTGTGTGTGGTGTGTGTGCGTGTTTTTATTCATCTGTACTTGTGTGCGTATGTGTGTGTGAGTGTTTTTAAGCATCTGTATTTGTGTGCATGTATGTGTGTGCGTTTGTGTGTGTGTGCGCGCGTGTGTGTCTCTGTGTGTGTGTGTGTTTGTGCATCTGTATTTGTGTGCATGTGTGTGAGTGTTTTATGCATCTGTATTTGTGTGCATGTATGTGTGTGTGTGTGTGTGTGTGTGCGTGCGTGCGTGTGTGTGTGTGTGTGTGTGTGCGTGCGCGCCTGCGTGCGCGTGTGCGTGTATGTCTGCCTTCCTGTATTACCCAGACGCCCCGTGGACTATCCTGTTGGCCACCATAGAGCCGGAGTCTACAGGCGTGACGGTCAGCGGTCTCATCCCCGCTCGCTCATACCAGTTCAGACTCTGTGCAGTCAACGACGTGGGCAAGGGACAGTTCAGCAAGGAAACGGACCGGTGAGCACATAGAGGCACACACACACACACACACACACACACACACACACACACACACACACACACACACACACACACACACAACACAACACGACACAACACGACACACACACACACACACACACACACACACACACACACACACACACACACACACACACACACACACACACACACACACACACACACACACTCATGTGTGTGCCATCAACAGTGTGGGCTGAGGGCAGTTGAGCAAGCCCCCTACATGTCTCATCCACTGCCCACTGCCCTTCATACACGAACGAACGCACGCACACACACACACACACACACACAGACACACAGACACACAGACACACACACACACACACACACACACACACACACACACACACACACACACACACACACACACACACACACACACACACACACAAGTCATGTGTGTGCCATCAACATTGTGGGCCAAGGGTGATTGGCCACAGCGACGGACCACTGAGCAAGCCTCCTTCACGTACCCCTCATTGCCCTTCAGACACCTTCACCCACGCGGGCACACAAGCATTCACACGCGCACGCGCGCACACACACACACACACACACACACACACACACACACACACACGCATATGCACACGCACGAACGCACTCGCACACACGCGCACACACACACACACACACACAGCTTGCCTGCCATTGTCACCCACCAGTAGCCCGCCCTTCAGCCCCTTCCAGCTCCCCTGGGTCCTAAAGCCAGCCATTTATCACCAAGTCTCCGCACGCACACACCATCAACCTGACTCATGACTGGGAAAGAACACACACACACACACACGCACACGCACACACACACACACACACACACACACACACACACACACACACACACACACACACACACACACACACACACACTGTGTAAACACACACCATCAGCCTGCCAAATGAGTGGGAGAGAACACATACTACACACACACACACACACATACTACACACACACACACACACACACACACACACACACACACACACACACACACACACACACACACACACACACACACACACACACACACACACACACACACACACACACACACACACACACAGACACACCCACACACACACCAGGTCAGTTGACTGTGTATTTCCCCCCTGGTACATTAACACTTCCAGACATGAACGCATACACACACACACACACACACGCCTGCACGAACACACACACACACACACACACACACACACACTCACAGCCGGATATATTCGTGCATCAGTGCTGGTTCAGGAAACAAGCTGTTGGTTTCCGAATGCCTCATGGCCGTGACGACAGGGCGACTGATGCACACACACACACACACACACACACACACACACACACACACACTCCCGCACCAACACACACAAACATAAAATCCCTCGGGGCCTAGGCACCATGGACTCTGAGGCTCAACACTGTTCAGGCTTGGTCTCACACTCAAATCCCAGCTCAGGGTGTGCGTGTGTGTATGTGTGTGTGAATGTGATTGTATGTGTGTGACTGTGTGAGTGGATGTGTGTGTACTTGTGTGTGAGTGTGTGCGTTTGTGTGTGTATGTGTGTGTGTGAGAGAGAGAGCGTAGATCCCATAGAGCCACCACACTTTTATATTTTTTTAACCTTTGATCTTAGAGCAGTGATTCTCAAAGTGTGGTCCGGGGACCACTTGGTCCCCTTGCTCAGGTGGTCCGCGAGTGGATTTCTACTTTTCCAAGACAAGCTAGCTGTATGCTCTATTTGTATCATTATTACAAAGCTAAACATAGCTGAAGTCTTATTTTCACCACAATAAGACAGGCTTGTAATGTGAAAAAAGTAAGTGGTCTGTATGCAAATTAGCAGTGTCAAATTAGCACATGTCAACTGTCAATTCATTTGACAGGTGGTCCTTGAAGATATTTGGGGGGACAAAGTGGTCCTCGATCTGAAAAAGTTTGAGAAACACTGTCTTAGAGTCTAGAACAGTGGTTTTCAACCTTTTTTAAGGCGAGGCACCCTTTCAATTAATGAAAAATTTCAATCATCCGATACCACACAAGCTTAGAAAAGTAAAACATTTGGTCACACGACCTACTTTCGAAGTTACAGCTGACAGGGGCGACCTATACTTTATTGTGCGTAAATGGCAGATGAATGAGTCCACCGACTAGCATTAACTTATCAATTTAGACAAATATGTATTATGTTACATTTTACATGTTATTTTATTTATCTGAAGGGGGCCCACAGCACCCCAGGGTGCCCCGGCACCCCTGTTGAGAAACACTGGTCTAGAATATCGTCTCTATCTGTTTATCCCTCTTCTCCGCATTCTCTTAATGTCTTCATCTTTTTCTCCTTTCTTTCTGTTGCGTTCATTTTTTTCACTGTATTCCTTCTCGTTCTCTCTCCCTCTGTTTCTGTTTCTCTCTTTCTCCCCCCTGCTCTCTCTCTCTCTCCCTCTCCCTCTGTCTCTTTATCTCTCTCCCTCTGTATCTCTCTCTCCCTCTGTCTGTCTCTCTCTCTATCCCTCTGTCTGTCTCTGTCTCTCTCTCTCCCTCTACCTCCCTCTGTCTCTCTCTCTCTCCCTGTCTGTCTCTGTATCTCTCTCTCCCTCTGTCTGTCTCTGTATCTCTCTCTCCCTCTGTCTGTCTCTCTCTCTCTCTGTCTCTTTCTCTGTCTCTCTCTCTCTCTCTCTCTCTCTCTCTCCCTATCCCTCTGTATGTCTCTTTCTCTCCCTCTTTCTTTCTTTCTCCGTCTTTCTCTTCCTCTCTTTCTCTATCCCTCTCTCTCTCCCTCTCTCTCTCTCTCTCCCTCATCCCTCCGTCCCCAGAGTGTCTCTGCCAGAGGAGCCCCCCAGTGCCCCTCCCCAGAACGTCATCGCTAGCGGCCGCACCAACCAGTCCATCATGATCCAATGGCAGCCCCCTCCAGAGAGCCACCAGAACGGCATCCTGCGAGGATACAGCGTCCGGTGAGAAACACACACATGCACACCCACATACACACGCACATACACACTCATGGAAATATGCATTCACACACACACACACACACACACACACACACACACACACACACACACACACACACACACACACACACACACACACACACACACACACACACACACACACACACACACACACACACAAAAAGACACACACACTTAAACACCAACCTCGCCCTCCCTCTGCGAAAGAAAATCACCACCTGGACAGAAAAAAATAACACAGTACTTCTCAACCTTTTTTGCACAAACGTTGCAGAAGATATTATGTATGGACTCTCTGCCCTCATTAGAGACTTTTAAGAGGGAAATTAATACAGTATACACAGAGGAGTGCCATTGTTTCTGACTATGCAGCACATAGGCTACTTTTTATCTCAAAATACGTTTTATGTAAACTTATTCTTTTAATGTGTTTTTTGTACATTTATTTTCCTTTTTGTCTATGTGTTTGTCTGTGTCTGTAACTATATGTATGCTGCCATTTTGACCAGGACTCCCTGGCAGAAGAGACTGTAGTCTCAATGGGACAATCCTGGCTAAATAAAGGATAAATGGAAAAAAAAGGAAACGCCCCCTGGACCTCATCCCAAGTCTCCCAACGCCCCCTTGATCTCATCATAAACCTGCCAACGCCCCCCCTTACTATTAAAACATGTAAGTGGACTAAATGCACCCCCCACCCCCACCCCCACCCCCACCCCCGGCCCCCTGGGGGGGGCTGTACCACCCCCATTGAGAAACGCTATTAAAACATGTTAATAAAGCCACTAAGTTGTTGGAAAAGACAAAAGGATCAAGTTACTAAAGTGTGGTAAATAAAAAAATAAAAAAGAATCTTCACCATTGCGGGATAGGGCAAATTTTGACATTACAGTGTCTTAAATCTTTGAAAAAAGAATTAGTCTGTAACAGTCAAATGTTCTATCAAACAGCTTCCTTGGCGGAGGTCTGCAATCTCTGAGTGCATTTCTAGTTTTAAATCTGCCAACAAGTGAACCAACAACAAGTCCAACAAAGTAGTCCAAGAAAAGTGGTCATGAAAAATGTGCCGACATAAGCAGAAGAGATGACGGCCAGAGCCAATCTTCATGAATGGCACTGAAGAGGTAAAGAAGTGAGGAAGTGAGCAGTGTTGCCAGATGTGTCTGACCAAATCCCGCCCAAAAGGTTCTCAAAAACCGCCAAAATGCGCTAAATTCCGCCCAAATTCAACAAATTACATTGACTTCTATGGGCCCAAAACGGCTTAAAAAAACGCCAAATGGCCAATTTTTCCTCATTTTTGCCCGCCGACGCTCATCCCAAGTAGCCCAATTGGGCGGGCACCCGCCCAATCTGGCAACACTGGAAGTGAGAGAGAACGAGAGATAAGATACCTGCTGGTTGTCAGGAGAGCTTGTCGCTGTACAGTGCCTGAATTTGCAGTGTGTGTGTGTGTGTGTGTGTGTGTGTGTGTGTGTGTGTGTGTGTGTGTGTGTGTGTCTGTGTGTGTGTGTACGTGCGTGTGTGTGTGTGTGTGTGTATGTGTGTGTGTGTGTGTGTGTGTGTGTGTGTGTAGGGTGTGTGTGTGTGTGTGAGTGCGTGTGCGTGTCTGTGTGTGTGTGTGTGCGTACGTGCGTGTGTGTGTGTGTACTTCCTTGGCAGGTTGTCAGGAGGAGTACTGTAACTATATGTCCCCGCATATGCAGAAATATTATTTTGGCGCGCGCGCGTGTGTGTATGTGTGTGCCTGCGTGTGTGTGTGTGTGTGTGTGTGTGTGTGTGTGTGTGTGTATGTGTGTGCTGCATGTGTGTGTGTGTGTGTGTGTGTGTGTGTGTGTGCGCATGCTTGTGTGTGTTTGTGTGTGCGCGTGCGTGTGTCTGTGTGGGTGTGTGTACTGCAACTGTGCATACCTGTATATGGTGAGATACTCTTTGTTGGCATGTCTTACTCCTGGTATGAGTCACTGGGAGAAGCACTTTTGGACACAATATAATGTCATACAGCATAATATAATTCACTTTTGGACACAATATAATGTGATTCACTCCTCAAACTTCCTCCTGCTGCTACTTTCTTACTTACGCTGGCTGGCATCTGACTTGCCGCGGAAGAAAACTTGTCACAAAAAGAAAAAAGAAGAACAAGAATAGAGATGAAGAAAAGGATGAGTTTTTCATGACATACAGTAGGGCAGTGGTTCCCAACCTATGGGTCGGGACCCCCCTTATGGGTCGCCAAAGATCCACAGGGGGTCGCGGAGCCCTCTTGATTTTAAGGGGCTTCGTTTTAAATATATATAGCCCATGTTGAATAAAAGACAAAGCATTTAACTAATAAATGCATAGACGTAACAAATTGTAAGTGCTACATTAAACATTTGTTCTATATTTGACCAAAGACGAATTGAGGAATAAAATAACTAAAATAAGTTTTCGCAGGAAACGGAGGGCATCTTGTGACTCCGTCTCGTGTGGGCGCTCGCGTGGTTGGGTCACCAAAGCTTACAATAGTAAAAACATGGGTCTCTTAAGAAAAAGGTTGAGAACCACTGCAGTAGGGTATGGAGCTGGCAGGCTTGTAAAGCGAGCAACATTTGCCTTCAATTTATGATTTTTTTTTTTCAGTTGGAGAAACTGCTTAACTGTACTAACTGGACAAACATTTTTAGAGGGGAGAAAATGTTTCAAAATGGAATCTTCATCAAATCTACAGTGAATCATTTTGAAAATTGCACTTTTTTCTCCATTGTCCACCATTGTCTTCTCCATTGTCCGCCATTTTGAATTTCCAGAAATAGACATTTTTAGCAGCAAAACTTACTGTACTTTGGTCATACTAGTAAATATTATTTCATTATTTAGTAAACATTAATGGAAAGATTAATTCTGGCAGTAGACAGCACAATTTCAATGATCAGCATAGTTGCAATAACTACTCTGGCCACAATCCTACACAGTGCACCTTTAAATAGGCTTACCGGTGGATTTCCAGTTCAAGAACATCATTCTTTCATTCGCTGTAGTGATTTTCAGGTTTTAACTGATCTAACAATTTTTATCTGTATTATTCCTGCCTGTGTGTTTTGCAGGTACCATTTGACAGGCATGCCAGTAGACGTCCAGGATAGGAATATCAGGGTTTTCTTAATTTGCTGTAGTGATGTTTAATTGTTAGTGTTACCTGATGCGTTATCCCCGTCTGTGTGTTTTGCAGGTACCGTTTGACAGGCATGCCGGTGGACATCCAGTACAAGAACATCAGCAACCCTGACGTGACCAACCTGCTGCTGGAGGATCTGATCATCTGGACCAACTACGAGATCGAGGTGGCGGCCTACAACAGGGCCGGCCTGGGGGTGTACAGCCACAAGGTTACGGAGTGGACACTGCAGGGAGGTGAGGGAAACATCCCATAATGTTACCAACACACACACATAGTCATACTCTCATGAAGAGGTTGCTACCGACAACAGAGCCGGGTTTGGAGGTGTACAGCCACAAGGTTACGGAGTGGACACTGCAGGGAGGTGAGGGAAACATCCCATAATGTTACCAACACACACACACATTGTAATACACTCATGAAGAGGTTGCCACCAACAACAGCTCTGGGCCTGGAGGTGTACAGCCACAAGGTTACGGAGTGGACTTTACAGGGAGGTGAGTCAAAACATCCCATAATGCTAACAACACACACACACACACAGTGTAGTACACTCATGAAGAGGTTGCCACCGGCAACAGAGCCGGGTTTGGGGGTGTACAGCCACAAGGTTACGGAGTGGACACTGCAGGGAGGTGAGTCAAACATCCCATAATGCTAACAACGCACACACACACACACACATTGTCATACTCTCATGAAGCTGTTGCCACCGACAACAGGGTCGGCCTGGGGGTAAACAGCCACAAGGTTACGGAGTGGACACTGCAGGGAGGTGAGTCAAACATCCCATAATGCTAACAACACACACACACACACACACACACACACACACACATTGTCATACTCTCATGAAGCTGTTGCCACCGACAACAGGGCCGGCCTGGGGGTAAACAGCCACAAGGTTATGGAGTGGACACTGCAGGGGGTGAGTCAATACATCAGTAGATACATCCAGAATTACATTATCGTGCACCGTAATGAAAGTATGTAGAGCAGCGATCTCCAATTATTTTTCTCCAAGGGCCAAATTATGTAGTGCATATTAATCTGAGGGCGAAACAAACCATCGAACTATATGGCCAA
>NC_085873.1:44927614-45020114 GCF_034702125.1 Engraulis encrasicolus | reverse complement strand
GGGCACTTCAGCCATCGATAGTGATGTAGGTAGAGGTCAGGGGGGATTCGAACCTTCAACCCCTAGATTGAAAGACCAACTCTCTAACCACTCGGCCAGTGGTTCCCAACCTTTTTCTTAAGGGACCCATGTTTTTACTATTGTAAGCTTTGGTGACCCAACCACGCGAGCGCCCGCACGAGACGGAGTCACAAGATGCCCTCCGTTTCCTGCGAAAACGTATTTTAGTTATTTTATTCCTCAATTCGTCTTTGGTCAAATATAGAATAAATGTCTAATGTAGCACTTACAATTTGTTGCGTCTATGCATTTATTAGTTAAATGCTTTGTCTTTTATTCAACATGGGCTATATATATTTAAAACGAAACCCCTTAAAATCAAGAGGGCTCTGCGACCCCCTGTGGATCTTTGGCGACCCATAAGGGGGTCCCGACCCATAGGTTGGGAACCACTGCACTAGGCCACTGCTGCCTCAACTTGTTAGGATGTAGGTAAACACCTGTGGGTGTTTGTTTGTTGTAAGACAATGACAGAACATTTCAGCGAAATGATTTGAGCAGAAACTTTGTCAGACATTGCTTTCCATGCTTGGGCATTTTTGCTTTCAGCCACGCATTAACGGATGTGCTTTCATAAATTTGGTCATTCAAGGTGCACTGTGTAATATTTTGTGTAGTTTATTTCCAGAATTCATGCTGCCCATTCCCAAATGTTACCTCAATCACGAACACTTACCAACACCACGTATTCATTATTACTGGGAAAATTGCACTTGTCAGATTTGAAAAGGGGCATATTCTCCATTATCCGCCATTTTAAATTTCCAGAAATTATATTTTTAGCGGCAAAACTTACTGTACTATGGTCAAACTAGTAAATATTTGTTTATTATTTAGTGAATGTTCTTGAAAATATAAAATTTGGCAATAGGCAGTACATTTTCATTGAGTGACATAGTTGCACTACCTACTCCGGCCACAATCTTACACAGTGCACACAGTCTGATTGACATAATGCCCTCTGCCCCCCCAACTCCATCAGCTGTTGGCATGGGAACCGGGTCGCGAGGATGAGGTGACCATGGTGACGGTGCGTCCCAACTTCCAGGACAGCGTTCACGTGGGCTTTGTGACGGGCCTGAAGAAGTTCACGGGCTACAGGACCTCAGCACTGTGCTTCACCACGCCTGGAGACGGACCCCGCAGCCCAGCCAGGGCCGTCAGGACACACGAGGACAGTGAGTTGGATACACACACACGCACACACACATGCAAACACATTTTGTATTCACACTTCACTTTTCCACAGCTCCCGGTGCAGTATCTATGACATTGATGATTGACATAATGCCCTCTGCCCCTGAGGGTTGGATACACACACATGTGCACATACACATCATGTACATATACTGTATTCTGTACTCACAGCCATATCTATTTACATGAGTTTCATTGGGATCCTGGACACTCACAAATAACGTCCTGACACCTTTGCTCATGTGTCTCCACACCTCCCGGTGAATTGGGCCAAATAACGTCCTGACATCTTTGCTCATGGGTCTCCTCTCCTCTGTATGTCTCCACAGCTCCAGTGGGCCAAATAACATCTTATAACATCTTTGCCCATGTATCTCCACAGCTCCAGTGGTCCAAATAACATCTTATAACATCTTTGCTCATGTATCTCTGCCCTATGTCTCCTCTGTATGTTTCCACAGCTCCAGTGGGCCAAATAACATCTTATAACATCTTTGCTCATGTGTCTCCACAGCTCCAGTGGGCCAAATAACATCTTATAACATCTTTGCTCATGTGTCCCCACAGCTCCAATGGGCCAAATAACATCTTATAACATCTTTGCTCATGTGTCTCCACAGCTCCAGTGGGCCAAATAACATCTTATAACATCTTTGCTCATGTGTCTCCACAGCTCCAGTGGGCCAAATAACATCTTATAACATCTTTGCTCATGTGTCTCCTCTCCTCTGTATGTCTCCACAGCTCCAGTGGGCCAAATAACATCTTATAACATCTTTGCTCATGTGTCTCCACAGCTCCAGTGGGCCAAATAACATCTTATAACATCTTTGCTCATGTGTCTCCACAGCTCCAGTGGGCCAAATAACATCTTATAGCATCTTTGCTCATGCGTCTCCTCTCTGTATTTCTCTACAGCTCCCGGCGCGGTGGGCCACCTGAGCTTCACTGAGATCCTGGACACCTCCCTGAAAGTCAGCTGGAGAGAACCTCACGAGAAGAACGGAATCCTCACCGGTACCCAGCATGCACCTCACCTACATGAAAAGCTTTTTACTTCTTGCGATGTCCCAAAACATATCACCTCTGGCTAGAATATCCTCTCCCCTAGCATTTCCTTTCTATCTTTCAAATGTCCAGTTTCACAATAATGAAAGGCAAAATAAAAAGTTAAAAGAAGAAAAGAAATACAGGTATGTGTTTTGTGTGTGGTGGTCTGAAGGTTACCGTATCTCGTGGGAGGAGTTCAACCGCACCAACACGCGTGTGACCCACTACCTGCCCAACGTGACCTTGGAGTACCGGGTCACTGGCCTCACCGCCCTCACTACCTACACCATAGAGGTCGCTGGCATGACCTCCAGAGGTCAAGGTCAACTCTCCTCCTCCACCATCTCCTCTGGAGTGCCTCCTGGTAAGACTACACACACACACACACACACACACACCATTGTGTCTGTGTCTGTGATCATCTACAGCAGGTGGCAAAGACACATCAAACGTCACCAGAGCGTACTTTCAAGTGATTAGTGAACTGTGTACCGAGTGCGCGCACACACACATGCGTGGGCACACACACACACACACTCGTGCGCGCGGGCGCACACACACACACACAGAATCTCTCTCTCTCTCAAACACACACACTCACACACATACATACACAGAGACAGAGACACAGACACACAATCTCTCTCTCTCTCTCTCTCAAACACACACACACACACACACACACACACACACACACACACACACACACACACACACACACACACACACACACTCTTTCTCTCAAACACACAGACACACAGCAAGGGGTCATCAGTGTCAGTGTTAGATCAATGGCAAGCTGAACGGCTGTTGAAAGCAAACTGGATACAGAGACTAACACTCACGCAGACCACCTGCACAGAGACACACACACACACACACACACACACACACACACACACACACACACACACACACACACACAGAGACACACACACACACACACGCACGCACGCACGCTCACACCATTGATAGCTAGAGGTCCATTCACTTCAACACAGCAGGGAGGAATTGAAGAAGAAAAAAAATCAGCTCAATCATGAAATATTAATGGATTCTATCTGCAGGTGGTATCAGAGAGCAATGTGTGTGTGCGGGTGTGTGTGTGTGTGTGTACATGTGTGCTGCTGGGAAGGTATGCGACAGTACCTGTAGCCCCTGTACTGGCCATCTGCTTGATATTGGTCAGAAATGATCATTGGGGCCCTGCCGTGGATCAAAGTGTTAGGGCACTGCACTGCTTCGCTGGGGACCCGGCCAGGGTTGCCAGATGAGGCTGATGATTTCCAGCCCAAAAAATGCCGAAAACCCGCCCAGAAGCACAAAATCCTGCCCAATTCTATTGATTTCTATGGCAAAAATTGTGCGGTATTTTCTGCTAAATGCCATTTTTATCGCACACGGCCATTCTGACCAGCCCAATTGGGCAGGAAACAGCCCAATCTGGCAACACTGGACCCGGCTTCGATTTCGGCCTGGTTCCTCTGCCGACCCTTCTAAAAAGAAAAAAAAGAAAAGAAATTATCATTGGTGTAGCCTATGTGCTACCCATTGGCAGTGTTTCCCATACATTGAGGAAACTATGGCGGCCCGCCATAGTTTAAATTTGGCCGCCATAGTTTCCGAAAATGTAAATTTCCGTGTTTGTTAAAAGCGATTTCAATTACGATTTCCTTCGCATTTTCCTCCTGGAGTAAATACATCATATAGAGAAAACCACAGGTGCTTGAAAGAGAGAGGGATCAAAAGCCTTGTCAAGTTGTTGTAGTTAACTTGGGTTTGGGAGCAATAAAAAAAAACCTTCCGAGAAGGGACAGTTGGGATGAGTTTAATAACACTCCCCAGGCTTTGTTTTACAGTTGTAATGTTAGGTGACAGGCCTTCATTGACAAGGCAGAAGAGACATCGGGCTGCATATAGAAATGAATGTGTAATGAATGTTAATATAGACATAAATGCGTAATATGTTGTTCAGCCCTTTTAATGGGAGTAATTTTGAAAAACTGGCCCTGTGACCAGCACCCTTCATGTAGAATGTGTATGGCTATGTGTGTGTGGGGAAAAGGCATAGCCTACCCTCTTAGACCCTTTTTGTTTATGCGTTAACAATTTCACAGCAATCTTAAATTCTTATCTCTGCTCCTATTTTGTTTTATTATTTTTTTTCATTACATAGACCCCTGCATGTGTATTATGTAGCCTTATTTCTCAAAATATAAATGGCTGAAATGTAGGCGTAGGCCTATAGTTTCTCCATGCGCCAATGTCATACTGTACTCATTGTTTTGCCATTTTGCATTTACACTGCGTGAATACCCGGACAAAAAAAACCCCCGCTGCCCCCATAGTTTCCAAAATTTCTGTGGGAAACACTGCATTGGCATGGTAATATGTTTACATTCATACGTATTATGGGTGTAAATCACAGCCTCCATTTTGATACTTCGAACGCCCGACGATATGATACGATTCGATTTCATTTTTCCCAATTACTTTTCCACTTCTATTATGTTAGGGAGCTGGGGCATTGGGCAGGGGCCAGCGATTCGATTATTTTCGTTAATAAAGAATGCCCCACGATACGACACGATTTGATTTGATTGATGCATCGATACTTATTGATTATTATTTAAACCCCTAGTATCTATAGACTGAATACATATGCAAGTATGATAATATTATCCATAAACTTGTGTAATTTGTGTGTGTATGTGTGCAAATGTGGTTGTCTATGTGTGTATCTGTGTGTGTGTGTGTGTGTGTGTGTGTGTGTGTGTGTGTGTGTGTGTGTGTGTGTGTGTGTGTGTGTGTGTGTTCATAGACTTACCTTGCGTGGGCTGCAGTTCTGTGGACTTAATAAAGATAATTCAAAACACCTTGCCAAATACTGCTCAATCTCTGCAATAATTGGTAGTCTGGCGGTGCCATCTTTACCCCTAAGAGGCCTCAATCTAACTGCCCATTCTGACCTTGGCCTATTATTTTACACAAGTGTAATGTAACGCATAGGACTCTATGATTCTGATATGATATTTGCTTCCACCACTATTTGGATCTGTAATGCTGCTCTACTGATGAGATCCAAATAAAAGTACTAAACTGTGTGTGTGTGTGTGTGTGTGTGCGTGTGCTTGTGTGCTCTTCCCTCTACTAAATAGGTCAGGAATTAACCTCTTGCCAAGGTGTTACAGACCGCACTCTCCTTGTGATTTGTCCTCATAAATAACCAATGCATTATAAAACGTTTACACATTACAAAGCGTTATACAGTAATATCCATGTGTGTGTGTGCGTGTGTGTGTGCTGTTCCCTCTTCAGAGCTTCCAGGACCTCCGACTAATATGGCGATCTCCAACATTGGTCCCCGCTCTGTCACTCTCCAGTTCAAACCTGGATACGACGGCAAGACATCTATCTCAAGATGGCAAGTGGAGGCACAGGTGAGTGTCAACATCTTCACTGTCCTATCGAATAGAGTCAAAAAGCCCCAAATATACTGTATATGTATCTGCATATGCAACGGAGTTCTCTTTTCTGATTGGCTAATGGGGTGGCCATTAATCCCTGACAACCGGTTAGGCGTCAAGTGAGCGGTGCACATAGAACCTTCGCTTGGAATGCCGACGGTATCTAAGGAAACCGTCCACGGAAAATTTAATAATTACAACTTCGGGATACCAAACAAAGATTCTAGACGCGTCTAAGTTAGGCGCCCGCATAGCGACGTGCATTATATTGCTCACAAGATTATGGTGCAGTTGACATGGTTTCTACAACTTTACAGACTACAAGAGAGTAAAAAAAGTTCCCTACCGTAGCGTCAGATAAGCAGGATAACGTGCTGCGCACGTCGCCAGAGTTCGGAGCCGCTGCCTTACCATTAACCTTGTATAACCGGTCACCTCGTCGACCGTTATCCCTTACATATACGCAGAGGTGGAAAGTAACTTATTACTTTACTCGCGTTACTGTAATTGAGTAGTTTTTTGTGTAGGCTACTTGTACTTTTTAAACCACTTTTTAAATTTTGTAATTTTACTTTTACTTAAAGGTACACTGTGCAGGAAATGGTCAAAAAAGGTACTGCAAGTATGCTGCTCATTGAAACTGGGCTGCCTATTGCCAAATGTGATCTTTACACGAAAGTTTACTGAGCAATAAACATATATTTTCTATTATGGTTCAAGTAGAATCATTTTTGCAGCCAAAATTGGCTATTTTTGGAAATTCAAAATGGCTGACCATGGAGAAGATCCCCTTTTTCATGTATGAAAAGTGCAATTTTTCCAGTCATAATGAATACTTAAAATTTGATGGTGGTGGCAAGTATTCATGAAAAAGGTAACATCAGTGAATGGGCAGCATGAATTCTGGAAATAAACAACTAAAAATCTCATACAGTGTCCCTTTAAGTATTTTCTTTTGAGTAATGTTGTTCTGTACATTTTACAGCACAAGCGTTACTGAGTAATTAAAAACAAACAAACAAACAAAAAAAACAAACCTCTGAAACAGTGGCGGAAAAAAAGCGTTTTGATAATGAGTTAATGCGCCGGCAGTTGAGAGTTGGCGCGTGCGACCTGTCTCTCACTCATTGATGATGGCTGACATGGAGGCTGACGATGGAGATTCACTTTCCTCTAAACCAGTGCACCCCTGGCCCTATCTTGGAGACATGTTCAGCTTCATGGAGAGACGGGATGACAGTTATCTCATGCAATGTAAACTATGTCTGCCGAAGAAGCATAACATTTCAGCTCACAAGAACTCAACGTCTAATCTTCGAAAGCACGTTGAGGTAAGTCATGTTTCTCTTTGCCTTTCCAGGTTTAAACTTACAACAACCTAGCCATATCCCGAAAACTGTGTATGGTACTGCTAAATATAATATTGAAGTAGCAACCTGTTGGCACTGTGAAGGCAATTAGCTAGAAGAACTATGCCAACTAACGTGCTTATTCAGTTAGCTATATTATAACGGGCGCGTTCGCTTACTAACCTGCTGTTATCCGACCCCCCAAATCAGGCCAGAAAGCATGTTAAACAAAACAAATAAACCCAATGTTTCAATCGACAGCCGCAGCTATGTAAACAAAACGGTAAAGTGTCAACTGTCATTGCCAATGCCCACTACGACTTCGGTAGTGAACCCGACCACCTTCTTCACAGTGACATTGGGCTTACGCTCTACCTCTGTTGGTGCAATCAGGCAAGCTACAATATTTTGGCACCTACATTTGACTATCGTATTTCTTGCATAATATCTAATGATTTTTAAAAGTCAGGGCGGTGTAGAAGGCATGGTAATCTATTGGGTCATATTTTCAAGGCTGTATTGGACGAGGGAACATTCTCCTATTACATTTGGCAACACATTTGACCTGAAGCATACTACAACAGGTGATCCTGCGCTAGTTTACTACTCCACTCTGCCATTTGGAGTCCGTTAAACACAGCACACAACGATGATTAGCCAGTGCGAGACATGTTGCTACTTCTAGCATAAGGTAAAGTGTACAACGCCGCTCAATCATGGAACTTGCATTACCGTTCCCACGGGTTTAACTGCCATAAAGTGAAGTGAGACGGTCATTGCTACCAGTCCAGACTAACTGATGGCACTAAAGAACTAATGGCACAGAAATGTTCTTGCTGTTGCTTTATTATGGCTTTCCTTAGAGCTGTTGAGAAATGCAGTCTGCGAAAACATTGTATTTAATTCTGCATGATATGATGTGGTATTTTGATAAACAGACACTTTCTTCCCCGTTTCCTTAAAAAAAGTGGAAGACCTAAATCTCTTTCCATTACTATCTTAAAAATGAATTAAGCAGGCCTCAACAACTGTTTAAAGTTAAATTTTCTTTTATTATTAGATCAAGACACATTGCATTGTCATTATTTAAATGACAGTAGTTCATGTTGTTTGTAGGTACTTAACATGTTTTGTGACCAAAATTGTCATTCAGATGCACAAATTATATAGTGTACAGAAAACATGTCTGCATATAATAAATAGTTAAAATGCCAAGTTAGGCGAGTACATTTAGGGTTTAACCCCAAACAAATTGATACAAAAGGTTTTTTTATGGATTCTATTACTATTGGACCTGCTAAATGACATACTAAAAATCTAGTAAAATCTGACTTTGGGAAATTAGTTTTTTCAACATAGCTGCCATAGGCTTATTATAAGGGTCAAGAGACACTCCAGGTGAATAGGCCAAAAAATTTAGCTTGCGGATATCACCATGAAACTTAATCCGGTGATTACTCACATATTTGTGAGAAAAAAATGTATTGCAAGTTTTCTGAAATGTTATGTTTTAATATGGTAATTGGACTATATCTAATTAAATATGCATTAAATTTCAAAATGCAAAAACTCAAAATCTGAAAAAGCCAAGCACAAAATTAGTCTTTTATTTTGTTTCTAGTAAGACAGAAGATATCTTCAGAAGAGATTATGGACATCTCTTTTTGTTTTGTAGTAAATCTACGAATCTTTGCAGACACACCAGCTAGCATTTTTTTTTTTCAAAACATGATTATTTAACATCTCTCTTAGATAAATAATTGAGTTTTATGTGTCTCAAGTTCTTCCAGACATTCTTTGAGTCTGGTGGTATCATTCTTAGCATGTACAGTATCAAGGGCAAGGTCAGCTGTCCTCAAATCATAGCCTCTCCACAGAGGTGTCCTAAGGGCTGGTGCCTGGATTCCTATTTGCCATGTACACCACATCACTGGGCCATGTTATCTGTTCTCACAGCTTCTCATACTACTGTTACACCGATGAAGCACAGTTACTTTGTGCCAGATGACACGGTCACACACATTTCCGCTTGCCTCTCTGAACTATCCACAAGTATGAAGGAATGCAACCTTCAGTTGAACCTCGCCCAAATGCACTGCTGGTGATCCCAGCCAAAGATTTAGGTTGCCATGATATCAAACTCAATATGGATTCTGCTACTGTTGCCTCAAATAAGGCCACAAGAAATCTAAGTGTCATTGTTGATGACCATCTATCATTCTCTGACCACATAGCCTCAGTTTCCCAGTCATGTCCTCTTTTTCATGCCCTAATCGAATACAAGCCCCTGACCCTTGCCTATGAAGCTACAACAGGCCCTACTCTGACATACGCGAAAGCTATGCTAAAGCCAGGACATTGTCTGTCTCCAGTACCAACCGTTTCACCTTGCCCTCTACTTACACATGTAGTGGCTCCTGTCTATTCAGTTCAGCTGCTGAAAGACCCAAAATACCTAGTGACACCATGATTCATTACTGATGATGTGCCCTGACAAACAGCACATGGATATTACCATAGTAGTGTCTTTATCCACCCAAACAGCACTCCAAACAAACAGATCCTAAATAGAGATGATATAAAACCCGGAGGATCCGGTTGGAGAGCCGGGTAAAGACCTCATCCGAACAGACCGGATGGCTGTCGTGCATTGAACCGCCAAAGGCGGGTCAGACGGCATTTCATTAATATGTCAACAAAATGGCAGTTACAGCGCGAGAAATTGTGAAACCGGAATATATCCTCTTTAGTTGACTACAACAGCCATTCTCTAATCTCCCTAGTATGCTGTTCAGTCACGAACATTCACTGAGTAAAACTGAACCAACTCCCGCCTCGTCATTCATCGAGCCTGTTTGATCCGTCCAGCCTGTTGTGGCCAATTGAGTCGCGGATCCCCGCTCCCTATGTTTGTGCTTCTGACTCTGTTGAGCTCTACATTTCTAAATGTTAACAGTGCTCTGCCAACGCTTTAACATCTCACTCTGTAGGCTACTCTTAGGGAAATTATAGTCTACAGACGTGACTCTATCACTCACTGCGTTACAGCGTAGGCTACAGTCTTTAAAGCCACTGCTGTCACTCCCCTCGTCCGAGTCACTCAGCAGCGGCGCCCTCGGCGACTCGGTGAGACGAATCCTGACTGAGTTGTTGGTAGCAGCGAATCCCCTACGGATCGGATCAACGCTTAAGTTTCGTTTTTGCCACGAGTGTGCGAGTCGCAAGGCAACTCGGCAGCGGAAGCGAGTGGTCATCTGCTGCTCGCCTCCTGACTATCCCTGCTCAACTAGACTTCTGCTCCCAAATATTTGACTTTTAGTCTTCTTAAATACAAACAACACACATTATTTATTGCAAAATCAGGAAAATGCCGTTTCACTGCTGCCAAAGGCTGTTCGAGTTGTGGTTGCATGTTTAGTGAGGAGAGGTGGGTCGGATCGCAGCATGAGTTTAGGAACTGTGACATTCATAAAGTGAGTTTTGTTGATCAAACTGTTTGATTTATCAACATGAATTGATAAATGGAACAACAAAGGCATAGCTATTTAACGGCAGAAACGTTTTAAAAAATACATTATTATTATTTATTTTTATTTAGGCCTATTTTAAATAAGTGATCCGTGTGATCCGTCTAATCCGGATACTCTCCTTGGAATGATCCAATCAATCCGGACGCCTCAAAGATTCGAGTTAAGCACCTCTAATCCTGAAAACATGTTAGTTCATGCCAATGTAATTATCATGTAGTAACCTTTATTTTTAAAAACTTTGATCTTGAAAATGACACCTTTCCTGAAGTTAGATTTTCCTAGATTTTTACTATGTTAGTAAGGACAGCTGGATGTATTGAAATCAGTTGAAAAACCTTTTGTATCAATGTTTTTGGGGTTTGGTGCATTTTGGCCATAGATGTACTCGACTAAGTATTAAATGAAGATATTTATTCACATACCAATGAAAATATTTGTGTTCAAAGTAACGTCCGTGTGCACAACCACTGTCCAGGTGCTGGTGATGTGCAGTAAGAGTAATCCAAGTAAATGAAGGATGAATCATCGCACACTGGTATCTTTGCTGGTAGTTTATTTGGTGAACAACGCGTTTCGCTATTGCTTCATCAGGTTCACTATAGCGAAACGTGTTGTTCACCAAATAATAGCATCCTTCATTTACTTGAAAATATTTGTGCATTTGTATGTTTTCAGAGGAAACATCCGTCCAAAATGAAGGCCTTCGTTGACAGTGTGGCAACACGAAAACGGGCATCAGATCCTCAAGAAGTGGTAGTGGCCAAGCAAGTGAAATTGGACGAGATGATGGCATCTGGTGCAGGCAGTCGTGTGCCACAGGCAAAGATCGACCAGCTTGTAATGGCGTTTATTTGTGATGGGCATCGTCCGCTTTCCGTGGTAGAGCAGCCGGCATTCAAGGACCTCGTAACCACCCTCAATCCTCAATGCCATGTCCTGCCAAGACCGACTATTCGCGCCAGAATCCAGGAAGCCGCAAATCACATGAAGAACAATCTGATCTCACACCTCTCAAAGGTCGGTTATGTTGGACGTGGAAGTGCACATGGCAGGTTGACGGTGCGGGGCAAGACGCTACCCATGAATTCATATGGATTAAATTGTGACTAATATATCATACTGGCGGAGTTAGAGGAGTTGGAAAGTTTTATTGATAAATACTACAACGAAATGTCAACAAGACAAAAAGAATCTGATAACAAAAGAGCCCGCGCTGAATTTTCAAGCGCAAGTGAACCAGAAATGGCGGAGATATCTTCAGCTGACCGACACCTGCTGAATACCATCCACGAGCAACTTGAACAACTCAAACAACTAGATCTGCTACAAGACATGAGTAGAGACATTAACGAATTGAAAACATCAGTGGAGTTTACAAACAAACTAATTGAAGAACTGCAGGCAGAAAATGCAAATTTGAAGTCCAACGTGGAAGGTCGGTTATGTTGGTACCACCACCGACTGTTGGACGGCGCTCCAACAAAGTTTCCTGGGAATGACAGTCCATTGGATAGATGAGCACACCCTGGAGAGGTAGTCTGCTGCACTGGCATGCAAACGGTTGAAGGGCTCCCACACATTTGACATCTTGGCTGCTGCCATTGATCAGATCCACTGTCAATACTTGTATAAGATCAGAGGGAAAGTTGTGAGGACAACTACAGACAGTGGGTCTAACTTCATCAAAGCTTTCAGTGTCTTTGGGGAACACAGCCAGGAGGAGTCCGACCCAGAATGTGAAGAACCGGATGATACCAATGGCCTGGTAGACGCATTCACCATTTTGGAAGAAGACAATCGCCTGGAATTTCAACTTCCTCCACACCAAAGGTGTGCATGCCATCTGCTGAACCTCGTGGCAACAACTGATGCAATAAAGGCAGAAGAAAGTAATGACACCTATAAAAGATTATCTCGCTCATCCTTCGTGAAATGCCAAGGGTTGTGCCGCAGAAGTTGTGCAAGATCAGTGCCAGCTTCAACTGATAAGACCAAATCAGACCCGGTGGAACTCCACTTACATGGCCATTAGGGATGCACCGATACCACTTTTTTGAAAACCGATACAAGTACGAGTAGGCCTACATTAATGTGTGTACTTGCCGATACCAAGTACCCATACCGATACCGATACCTTTTACCACCAAAATACAATGAAAATAAATCCATGTCCTTGTTTTTTTCCACTTGTGATATTTTTATTGTCCATTTCCATGTAGATTTAAATGTTATTAAATGTATGAGAGGGCACTTTTTCCCATGCTGCTTTCAAGTCCACAGAACGTGACAAGATTTTGCATGGTTTTGTGTAATAGCGGTATCGTTCCTGGTATCGGCAAGTGCTTGACGTGTACGAGTACGAGTATAATGACCGATACCAGTATCGGTATCAGTGCATCCCTAATGGCCATTGAGCGACTGCTGCGGATTATAGAGGACAAGGGGGAGGTGGCGATCCGAAATGTCTGCGAAGAATTCAGAGTAAAAATGTGAGTTTTTAAAGTACCATTTTTAATGCACATTTTAATCATTAACCTATGACTTATTTGAATATAATTAACATCTGCTAAATGTAATGTGATATTATTTAATTTGAAATAAATCATATTTTTAATTAATAGTACAGTTCCACACTAAACTTTTATTCATTTGCTCTGATGTCATACAGGTTGAGTCCTGCAGAAATCGCTTTTCTCAGAGAGTATCGAGAGGTGATGAAACCTTTGGTATAGGCGTTGAACATCTTGCAGTCAGACACCAACACGCACATGGGGTGGCTCCTCCCAGTGATCTTCCAGCTGTCCACAAAGCTCAACAATCTGAAAAGCTCCACAAAAATTTGCCTGCCACTCATCAGAGCGATTCAAGATTGTGTCTCCAGACGCTTTGGTGAGATGATGGAGGACCCAGAGCTCATTGCTGCTGGCATCCTCCTGCCTAAATTCAAGACCAACTGGACTGACAGAGCCGATGTCATTGCAGCAGGTATAATCTCTCTCTCTCTCCCACACGTGCACATAGACACACACCCACAGCCGCAGTTGGTGATGAGAAGTATGATTTATCACATGTGCCTTGGCTAAGCGGCACAGAGCAGCCAAAAACAAACAAAAAAAAGTGTCCAGGACTGTCAGAAGTCACTGTGCACACTCCTGAGAAAAAAGTCAGGGTTAAGTATCCATTGAAAGAAAGATGGGGGAATCACAAGTTGCTCACTATTGGCGTGTCCAGAGCAAACGAAGCGACGCAAGACATTATTTCTCTATGGAGCTACCAAAGAAAATTCGCTAGGAGCGAAACTTCTTGAGCGACCAGAGCGAATTTTGACGATTAAAACTCAATCTAATCGTAGGCGAATTCGCTCTGACGCAGTTCAACGAAAACCAAACGGAACATTCATATCTCCGAATGTCCCAGGCTGTCAAGCCAGAGCCGTTACAGTTGAGGACGATATTATTAGCCCCCCTCCTGAAATTAGACATATCTCTTCATTGATCATTGAGAATGATCATTATTAATAAATGTATGTTATTCTGGAAACGAATATACCATGGAGATAGTATCCAATAAGTTAAATTTGGACTTTTCCATTTTCACAATGAGTTTAAACAAAAAAGTGTAAAAATGGCAAGGACAAAATTATTAGCCCCCTTATCATTAGTAGTCAATACAGTGCCATTTATGAACAAAAAATGACACCAGGCACTTTGATTAGTTGTTAACTATGTTGGCACATGTCCTACCAGGTATTTTGGCCCATTTTTTTCATTGCAAATAGTTAAGCTGGTCCAAATTGCATGGATGTTGAAGATGGACATTCATTTTCAGCACTCTTCAAATACTATCTAAAGGATTGAGGTCTGAAGCACTCCATGACCATGGCTTTAGTATCCTTGAAGAACATTTGAACTATTTTGGATGCAAGTTTTGGGTTATTATCTTATTGAAAGATCCAATGAAGATCTTAGCTCCCTCTGTGAGCATATTTTTGCAAGGTCACTTTCCACATTCTATCATAATTTTCAGTTTTTATGGTGCCGTACACCCAAACAAGGTTTCCTGTGGCTGAGGCTGCCACAGAATGATGCATCCACCACCATGTTTAATTGTGGAAACCATCTTATAACGATTCAAGGCCTATCCCTTTCTTCAACTGACAGAAGCAGAATTCATGCATCAAAGCAGGTGCAATTGAATATCATCAGATGAAAGCAGAGACGTTCAAAACTCATTTTTGACTTTCAAATGTTCACAGGCAAAGCTCAATAACACTCTGATATGCACTGCCTTTAGTAAAGGGGTTCTTCTGTGATGATGGCCCCAAAGCCCAATATGATGACAAGCCCTAACAACTGTCTTTCTTGGGGGGGAAAAAACCTCCAGGTGAGGCCAGGTCAATAACAATCATCTAGGCAGGTGTTCAATGCTTCTTTGGTCTAATGAGGCTAAGCAGTTTCCACAGTTACACATAGTGGAAGGGCATCAAGTTTAGCCTGTTATTCAGCCTCAGACACAGGGAGTCTGGGTCTGAATCTGGATTGCTGGGTCTTCCAACAACATTGTAACCCAAATCATACATTTAGATTAGTTCAGAGGTTCTTCAAGGACACGAAAACCATGATATTGGAATCACCCGCTCATAGTCCAGTCCTCAATCCCACTGAGAGTCTGTGGTTAATGTCTATGCTCAGCATCCATGCGATTTGGACCAGCTAGAACACTTTGCCGTGAAAAAATGGGCCAAAATCCCTAGTTTGGCATGTGCCAGCCTAGGTAGCAACTTATCAGAGCCTGTTGTCAGTTTTGGTTCATAAATGGCGCCATATTGACTATTAATGATCAGGGGGCTAATAATTTTGTCCTTGTCATTTTTGCCCTTTTTTGTTTAAACTCATTGTAACAATAGAAAAATCCAAATTCAACTCATTGAACATTATCTCCATCAGTGTATTTGTTTCCAGAATAACGGAAACGGTTAATAATGGTCATTCTTACTGAGAAATCAAGAGAAATGTCTAATTTCAGGAGGGGGGCTAATAATATCGTCCTCAACTGTACGTGTATAGCTGAATCAACCATGTCAATGCTGAGTCTGGAGCGAATACAGCGAATTCAAGGCGAAACTTCTTCTGCTACCCACGCTACCAGGCAGCGTAGTTCGCTCTTGGTCTGGACACGCCATTAGTGTGGCCCCTCTCCACTTGTAAACTCTCTCTCTCTCTCTCTCTCTCTCTCTCTCTCTCTCTCTCTCTCTCTCTCTCTCTCTCTCTCTCACACACACACACACACACACACACACACACACACACACACACACTTGAGGCTTAGCATACAAAAAGTGATTGTCCTGTATGGCTGTATTGGAGTACTCGTGCGGCACAGTAATTGTGCTAGTGCAGAGTGCAGATTCCTAGTGCAGAAAGGTTGTTCCTGATCAGGGTTGCCAGATGAGGCTGATGATTTCCAGCCCAAAAAATGCTCAAAACCCGCTTAGAAGCTCAAACTCCCGCCCAATTCTATTGATTTCTATGGCTAAAATTGGGCGGGTTTTTCTGATATATATATATATATATATATATATATATATATATATATATATATATATATCGGTCTGATATCGGGCCGATATTTGCATTTTTAAGCGTATTGGTATCGGCCGATACGCGTGTGGTTTTGGCCGATACGCAATATTTATTATTTTATGTCATTCGGGTTTTTTTTAAAAGCACCAAGACACTTTTTTTATTATTTGATTGTTAGAGTGGGTGTTTAAATGTTACAAGTTCTACCTCAATTTGATAATGTTAAAGGAATGTTTATTTTTAACTTGAGACCTGGAATATTTGTCATTTTTAAACCTTTTTTTAACCCATATCGGCCCCAAATATCGGGTATCGGCCAAGGGTGATGAAAAAAAACGGCCATTAGAAAACCTGTATCGGTCGACCCCTAGTGTCCACCCAGGTATAAGAATCTAGGTAGAAGCATGGGTGGTGTATTGTGATTTCTGCATTTGAACTTCTCTTCCCTAATTAATCAAAACATGTCAGAAATACTTAATATGTGCATATGCTGTGTGTTTGGCTCTCAACAGGCCTGACCTATGTGAGACAGCACCTAGACCGGATGGCAAAGGTGGAAGAAGTCGCTGGGGAACATTAATCTGATGACGAGGAGGACTTCACATCCATGATAGTAGGGTCAAAATGTGAGGTTCCGTGACCATCCTCTGGCATGTTTTGATGATTGATTTGACCTCTATGGACCCTTTTGAAAAGATTTAGCCACCATTTCCCTCCCAAAACACAGTTTTAATACCAAAATGATGTCAGATTTGGAATCCTCATGGTTGAGTTGAATGAAAAAGTGCCTTCATACATGATTCTAGGTCATCCAGATCAAAAGTTATTTTTTAGAGATGCCGCCGGGCGCCATTTTGAATTTGGCTCTCTAGCAAAAAATGCCGGAATTTTTGAGAGCTCAGCAAGAGTAGTTTTTGTTTTTCATTTCTATTGTTCATTTATGAAACCTGCTGTTCTTCAAGGCTTAAAAAGCGACAAGACAACAGGAGTATTTTTTGTTTTGTTTTCTATTTCTATTGTTAATTTATTAAATGTTTTGAAACCTGTTCTTTAAAAAAAAAAGATGTATGCTCTTTTGAGTCTTTTGATGACTTTTGATGTCAGCACTCTTAATTTTTGTTGATGAAGATTTTTTTGATGAGTTTTCTATTAAGATGTTTTATTGCCCAGTTTTAAAATAAAAAAGAAATGTGTTTTGGAATTGATTTGTCTGTGAGTAGTCATTTCGCCATTTGGGGCTGCCCCCTTGCATGGGGTAAGGTAAATGCAATTTTGTTGTGTGCAGTGAGCACTGTGTGCTGTGTCACAATGACAGTGGGAATTTGCCAGGCGGGCTTTCGATTTCCCAGGTGGGCTTTTGCACATCACAATAGAGGCAGAAAACGCTGATTGTGAAAAGAGTAACTTTTTACTTTTACTCAAAGTACATTTTAAATTATTTAGTTTTACTTGAGTAGATTTTTTGACTGGTAAATTTACTTGTACTTGAGTACATTTTCAACAGAGTACTTGAGTACAATAGTTTAGTACTCTTTCCACCTCTGCATATACGTATATCCCCTTAAGATACGGTTTTATAAATCTGTTGTTACCAGTATGGTAATGACCAAGTCGTGGTGCATTACTTAAGGGCCTGTTTTGTGTCATAGTATTGCAGTGCTATGGTAGTTACATTTCAATGACTATTACAGCGTGCCACTGGAGGTACTGCGTGAATTAAGGGGCTACATATTAGAAAGTTAGTAATCACAAGCAAAAATAAATGTTGCTTTCTCTGCCTGCCTTTAGATCGGTTTTGTGGGTGAGAATGAAGACTTGGTAATGGTGTGAGCGTGCGTGCGTGCCTGCCTGCCTGCGTGCCTGCCTGCGTGCTTCTCCTAATGTTGCGTTCTCTGCCTCCCTTCAGATCGGTGTTGTGGGTGAGAATGAAGACTGGGTGACGGTACATCAGCTGGCCAATGAACCAGATGCCAGATCACTGGAGGTCCCTGCACTCAACCCCTACACATACTACAGGTCAGTGTGTCTGTCTGTCTGTCTGTCTGTCTGTCTGTCTGTCTGTCTGTCTGTGTGTGCACGCGCGGGTGTGTGCATGTGTGCGTCTGTGTGTGCATTAAAATAGTTTACATGTGTGTCCGAATGTAGTGCACATCAACATTTTATGCATCTGTTTTTCTGTGTGTCTTCATGGGTGTAAGTATGCGTGTGATCATTTGTGTTTATGTGTATGGGTGTGTGTGTATGTGTTCTTGCAGGTTCCGTATGCGTCAGGTGAACATAGTGGGCACCAGTCCCCCCAGTCAGCCTTCTAGAAAGATCCAGACTCTTCAGGCTCCCCCTGACATGTCACCCGCTAACGTCACTCTACGCACGGCCAGCGAGACCAGCCTATGGCTACGATGGGTGGTACGTACACACACACACACATATGCATGCACGGATGCACACACACACACACACACACACACACACACACACACACGCACGCACGCACGCACGCACGCACGCACGCACGCACGCACGCACGCACACACACACACACACACACACACACACACACGCACACACACACAGTAGTATTGTACATACTAGCGGTATGCATTGGCAGACACTGCCCTTGCGATTCAATTTGATTACGATTCGGGAGGTTTCGATTCGACTCAATTCATTGTGATTCTACGATGCAGTGCAATGCATTACATTTCTATTGAAAGCAAGGACACAATTTTCATCAGCCATCTGACAATAGAATTAGTCAGATACTGCAATGTTTCTCAACCTTTTTTAGGCGAGGCACCCTTTCAATTCAAGAAAAATCTCTAGGCACCCCAAACCTACAAGCCGTAACATGGCATCGCATCCAATACCAACAAGCTTAGAAAAGTAACACATTTGGAGACGTCACACAATCTACGTTTGAAGTTGAATCTTTATCTCAGTCAGTCTATGTGTAGGCCAAACTGGGGCAACCTAAATTGACTTTATTGTGCGTAAATGGGAGATGAAAGATTCCACTGACTAAACATTCATTTAGACAAGTATATATTATACTACATTATTTATTTATTTAGGTCAATTTCACATACCGCCAGCCACGTTTCCGTGGCACCCCTGAAGGGGGTGTGCGGCACCCCAGGGTGCCACGGTACCCCGATTGAGAAACACTGAGATACTGAACAACATGCCCCTAAGAGTAATTTGGTGCTTACCTGGAGAATTGTCCAATCGGCCCAGCAACCCCTGGTCTCTCTTCTCCCTAAATCATTAAATTTCACACTTTCTTTTCACATACTTCACCTCCTTCCTCCAGCCCCTACCAGAGTGGGAGTACAATGGCAACCCGGAGCTGGTGGGTTACCGCGTGCAGTACTTGCGTACGGGCTCGGTGGGCAAACCCCTCAGCCACGTCATCAGCGACCGGCTGGAGCGAGAGTTCACCATCGAGGACCTGGAGGAGTGGACCGAGTACGAGGTGCGGGTCCAGGCCGTCAACGGCATCGGGTCCGGGCCTTGGAGCCAGCCTGTCCGTGGCAGAACCAGAGAGTCAGGTAAAGAACTATTCAGAAGCACTACATTCAGTACACAGTATACTGTATATTTAGAATCACTGTCAGAAACAAACAGTATGGTGATCATTTTTGGTCAAATGTAGCTTTGTCAGAAAATGACACCTTCACCTGACGAAGACCTGACTGGTCGAAAATCACTGTGTAAATTAAACAGGGAGCAGGAACAGTTTGCGGACGTTCTTCTTTTTTATTGCAGCTAGAAACAGGGCAATGCACAGACTGAAGGTATTTTCTCTTGCTACTCTCCTCTATTTCAATCTCTCTCTCTCTCTCTCTCTCTCTCTCTCTCATCATCTCCATCTTCTTACTTTACATAAATCTATCTATTCATCTCTTCTCTCTCTCTCTCTCTCTCTCTCTCTCTCTCTCTCTCTCTCTCTCTCTCTCTCTCCAGTTCCGTCGTGTGGTCCCACCAATGTGTCTGCGTTTGCCACCACCTCCAGCAGTATCCTGGTGCGTTGGCACGAGGTGCCCGAGCCCGACAGGAACGGCCTCATCCTGGGATACAAGGTCAGTGGGTGACTGTGCATCCTTAGTGAGACTCGTAAGATGTGTTTCTGAGTCAGTTGGAACTGTATAGGGTAGGGATGTAAATAAAATAGAAATGTATTAATGTATTGGAAGTATTGGCCGGCGATTTAATCGAATCGCATCGTATCGTGGGGCATTCTTAAGAATCGAAAAGAATCGAATCGCTGGCCCCTGTGCAAAGCCCGAGCTCCATAACACAATAGTAGTGGAAAAGTAATTGGAAAAAATTGAATCGAACCAAATTGCATCGTATCGTGGGGAATTATTAAGTATCGAAAAAAAATTGAATTCCTGATTTAAGAAACACACCATATCGTATCGTCATGAAGGCTGTGATTTACACCCCTAGTATAGGGTAGGGTGGTATTCTATTAAAGGGCCTTAAAGGTGCAATATTTTTCGCAGTTTCTTTCCAAAATTCTTGCTGCCCATTCACAAATGCTGCTCACCACTACCATGAAATTATTTATTTGAAAGTATTTATCATGAATCGGAAACTGTCACTTTTCATACATGAAAAAAGGTGTATCTGACTTCTCCCATATCCTCCATTTTGAATTTCCAGAAATAGATATTTTAGGTGCAAAACTTACTGTACTTTGGTCATACCAGTAAATGTTAGTAAATATTATCCTGTAAATATTCATGAAAATATCAAATTTGGCCATTGACAGCATGGTTTCAACGAGCAGCATAGTTGCAATATCTACTCTGGCCACCATCCTGCACAGTGCACCTTTAAAAGTTCTACTGTTGTTCATTTTGTTGTACACTGTTGCCTCTTACCTCTGACAGGTGGTGTATAAAGAGAAGGACAGTGAGAATGAATGAGAATGAGAATTTTATTATCCTTTATGACAGCTTCCTGTTGTCTCTCTTTTTACTTGTGTTTGCTGTCTGTTGTTTCTCATAATGTTTTACATTTCATTCTGTCTCTCCATTATCATCAGGTGGTGTATAAAGAGAAGGACAGTGACAGTGCCCTGTCGTTCTGGACGGTGGAGGGCAACACCAGCCACAGTGTGCAGCTGACATCGCTGGGGAAATACGTGCTGTATGAGATTCAGGTGTTGGCCTTCACGCGCATCGGAGACGGGATGCCCAGCTCTCCACCTATACTGGAGCGCACACTGGACGATGGTGGGTGTAAGATTGGTGTGTGTGTGTGTGTGTGTGTGTGTGTGTGTGTGTGTGTGTGTGTGTGTGTGTGTGTGTGTGTGTGTGTGTGTGTGTGTGTGTGTGTGTGTGTGTGTGTGTGTGTGTGTGTGTCAGAGAGATATAAAGAGTGAGAGAGAGAGAGGGAAGTGCAGGGACGTCAAAGGACAACCATATCTCACTCATTTCGTGAAGTATTCACGAAAAAAATAGATTAATTTTCGTGGTGCATTCACGTTATTGCCCGTTTTTCGTGGTAGGGCAACGAAACGCTGCCTATTCACTTGAATTGCCCGACTGTTGCCTAGCGACCCACTACTTTGATGCCCTTTCGGTAGCCTACCGTCACATGGTAATCAAACATTTCAAACAAGCAATTTAGGGTTAGGTTTAGGGTCAAGGTTAGGGTTAGGGTTAGGTTTAGGGTTAAGTAGGGTTAAGGTTAGGGTTAGGGTTAGGTTTAGGTTTAGGGGACATAAGGCGTAAGTACCGAAAGGGCGTCGAATTAGTGAGTCCCGAGTGTATCAGCAGTGTTCTGTCAGCACCCCCTCCCCGCCCCTGCAGACGCTTGGATAACCATAGCAGCAGTGGGGCAATTCAAGTGAATAGGCAGCGTTTCGTTGCCCTACCACGAAAAATGGGCAATAACGTGAATTCACCACGAAAATTAATCCATTTTATTCGTGAAGACTTTGCGAAAGGCGTGAGATAGGGCTCCCAAGGAGCATGTAGAACGTCATGGATCTTTTTCACGTGACATCAGACACCTGCAATTCAATGCATTTGAAGAGGACATAATCGCTTCTGGTGGCATAGACATAAACTCACATCTACAGTATGGATCTATGATCTATCTATGGATACCGGTAGTTGTTTTTCCTGATTAGCTCTGTCTTCGAAACAAACTTGTTTGAAGTAATTGCGAGAAAAACGGTAATTAGCTACTGTACCTACCTACCTCACCATAGGTGCCAGAAAGGGGGATGCAAAGGTGCATTCACATCACCTCTTTTGGGCTCCCCAAATGAGGCTTCCTAAACTTTTACTGCAGACAAATGAGTTGAGTGCAGCAGCAGTAACATTTTTTAAGAAATAAAGAGTAATAATAATAATAAAAAAAATAGCACAACCACTTTAAAACTCATTCTGGCGCCCATGTACCTCATCTATGTTTACCCCAAGGCTGGGTCATCCTGATGTCACTGTGCCCCCCTCCTCTGCCCCCTCCCCTCCTCCACAGTGCCCGGCCCCCCAGTGGGCATCCTGTTCCCAGAGGTGAGGACCACGTCAGTACGACTTATCTGGCAATCACCACTACAGCCCAATGGCATCATACTGGGTATGTAAACACACACACACACACACACACACACACACACACACACACACACACACACACACACACACGCACACACACACACACATGAACACACACACATCTACAATCCCAATGGCATCATACTGGGTATGTACACACGCACACACACACGCACACACACACACGCACGCGCACACACACACACACATGAACACACACACACATCTACAATCCCAATGGCATCATACTGGGTATGTAAACACACACACACACACACACACACACACACACACACACACACACACACACACACACACACACACACACACACACACACACACACACACACACACACACACACACACATCTACAATCCCAATGGCATCATACTGGGTATGTAAACACACGCACACGCACACGCACACGCACACGCACACACGCACACACACACCATTGATAGCCAGAGGTCCATTCACTTCAACACAGCAAGGAGGAATTGAAGAAGAAGAAAAAAATCAGTTCAATCATGAAATAACAGTATTTATTGAACTGAATACTGATATCTCTTCTCATGAGACGACCCACCAAATCATAACTTCCTTCCCTTTGTATATGTCCCTCCCCCTTTGCCGCCCTCTCAGCCTATCAGATCACCTACCGCCTGAACTCCTCCAATAGCAACGCGGCCACGGTGGACGTGTTGAACCCGAGCTCGCGCCAGTACACCGCCACGGGGCTGCGGCCCGAGTCCGTCTACGTGTTCCGCATCACGGCCCAGACCAGGAAGGGGTGGGGGGAGGCTGCCGAGGCTCTGGTTGTCACCACCGAGAAGAGAGGTGGGGCTCTTGGTGTGTGTGTGTGTGTGTGGTAGTCACCACCGAGAAGAGAGGTGGGGCTCTTGGTGTGTGTGTGTGTGTGTGGTAGTCACCACCGAGAAGAGAGGTGGGGCTCTTGGTTTGTTTATGTACCTTGTTTAGGGTGTGTGTGTGTGTGTGTGTGTGGTAGTCACCACCGAGAAGAGAGGTGGGGCTCTTGGTGTGTGTGTGTGTCTGTGTCTGTGTCTGTGTCTGTGTGTGTGTGTGGTAGTCACCACAGAGAAGAGAGGTGGGGCTCTTGGTGTGTGTGTGTTTGTGTGTGTGTGTGTGTGTGTCTGTCTTGAAACTATCTGTCTCTCTAAATTGCCTTTGAAGTTTCCTAAACCTCACATATTCATCTTCCCATGTGTCAGTTTCTGTTAGTATCAGTATCAATATCAGTTTCTGTCAGTCAGCCAACCTGATTGTCAGACCATTTGTCTACCACAGAAAACTTGCTCTATTCACACTTTCTCTCTGACCCTCTGTCTAGTCAAAGTCAAAAGTGAATGGGTCTGTTCGATTTAGCTGTCGTTCTTACGTTAGCCAACTAGCCCACGCAGGCTAATGCTACATCCTAATATGAAAAACGTAACTCCAACCATAGCAAACAATATGAAATTCAGAATGGACAGAAACTGCCTTCCCAACATAATGCTATTTCCATCGTATTCATATTTGAGTAGACAGCTCTCTCTTTGGCGAGGGAGTCATCACGGCATCAAGAGAAGATGTTTTCTGTTTGGAACACATACAAAGTCGAAGCGTACCTCTACAGCAGTGGTTCCCAACCTTTTTCTTCATGGACCCATATTTTTACCATTGTAAGCTTTGGTGACCCAATCGTGCGAGCGCCGGCACGAGAGGGAGTCACATGATACTTTGTTTCCTGCGAAAACTCATTAGATATCATTTTATTCCTCAATTTGTCTTCAGTCAAATACAGAATAACTGTTTAATATATCACTTACATTTTGTTGCTTCTATGCATATATTAGTTTAAATGCTTTGTCATTTATTCAACGTATATGGTATTAAAATCAAGAGGGCTTCGCGACCCACTGTGGATCTTTGGCGACGCATAGATTGGGTCCCGACCCATAGGTTGGGAACCACTGCTCTACAGTACATCCCATATCTGTCTTTCTCTCCACACGGCTTTTTACTTCTGCCCTCCGACCTCCACAGCTCGTCCTCAGCCCACCAGCCGTCCCATAGTGCCTCAGGAGCAGGTGCAGGCTCGCAGTGTTCTGTTGTCGTGGGAACCGGGTAGCGACGGCCTGTCACCTGTGCGCTACTACACGGTGCAGGTGAGAGAGCTGCCCGACAGCAACTGGACCGTCCACTCCGCCTCCGTCAACCACGAGTCCAGCAGCTACGTCGTGGACAGGTGAGACAAACAGGAAGTGGACTACCTCCACTTCCTGCATTTGTTATCAAAAGCACTAACGCCAGAGATATTCTATAGAGATATGCCAACATAATAGGTTTCTATGGGCACCTAACGCGACCAGGTTCCGGTCTGCCTAAAGGGCCGTGTCATAATGCTCCTAGCATTGAATAGAACAGTCCTTAGGTCTGCCTAGGTCTGCCTAAGGGGGGCCATAATAGAACCAGGAAACAATGGGCCAATGGAACCTCTCTGTACTCTACTCTCTCTGGCACAAATGCATATAGTTTTATGGCGTCAGACTCCACACTGTAACATAGGGGTAAAAGTATATCTTGTCTATTCGATTAATATTGCTATTAATTATGTTTCATAACATGTTATGTTATTTTATGTTATGTTTATAGCATATTATAATTACGTATTATCTGTGTATGTTTCAGGCTGAAGCCCTTCACCTCCTACCAGTTCCGTGTGAAGGCCACTAATGACATCGGGGACAGTGAGTACAGCCAGGAGAGTGAGGCCATCACCACCCTACAGGACGGTAAGAGTTTGTCACCTGTTCTATCCTCTCTTCTGTCTCTCTTTATCTCTCTCTCATCCCCCCACTACTCACATGTAATGTCTCTCTCTCTCTCTCTCTCTCTCTCTCTCTCTCTCTCTCTCTCTCTCTCTCTCCTTCCTCCCACAGCTCCTGACGAGGCTCCAGTCATCCTGTCTTTGACTCCCCACACCACCACATCAGTACTGGTGCGATGGCAGGTAAGACCCTATTTTCTTCTAATTACTTTGCTATTCTTTCTTTTCTGCAGTGGTCTGTCACAGATAAAGACTTGAAGCCATCTAGGACAGACCAGTGATGTGATCAGTGTTCAATTGGGATAGTGCTGGGGACCTTCAGAATCTAAAATAGGATGGTTGAAGATTGTTGAGGGGAAGATATTGGCTTTCACCCACAGAACTTGACTTGAAGACCCAAGATCAAGTGTAGTCAGCTGTACTGTCAGTTTAACCCATTTTAGCCTAAGGCACCTGCAAAAAAAATGCCTGCTTAATGCCTAAGACATTTTTGGCAAAAGGTGTCTTCTACCCATTCAAACCTAAATATCTTAGCCTCCAAAGCGCATAAAACAATGAAATGAGATGCATTTAAAAGCTAGGACCCTCATCTTGCAATAGACTGTGTTCATTCAGTTCTAACATACCCACATTTTAAATAAAGAACTCAAATCTAAAGAGCCTGAATGCAGCGTATATAGCACTCCAGGCGCCAAAGGTCAACAACATATACGCAGCATCAGGCTAAAATGGGTTTATATGCAGAGTATTTTGTTTCTGGTTCTGTCTTATATATATCTCTTTTTTGCCCTGTAGTCCCCAGCAGAGGAGAATATAAATGGCATCCTCCTGGGTTATAATAACAGCAATCATATTTTCATGCATACTTTAATTATGTGTCTATTCTAATGTAGATGCTTCATCATATGTAGAGTATGATCATATGTTCTGTTTTGATATCTGTTTTTATATCTCTCTGTAGTCCCCTGCGGAGGAGAATATCAATGGCATCCTCCTGGGTTATCGTATCCGCTATCGAGAGCTGATGTACGACCGCCTCCGAAGCATCGCCCTCAGCAACCCCAACAGCCTCTCCCCCACCTGGGCAGACCTCACCTGTGAGTGTCTCTGTGTGTGTGTGTGTGTGTGTGTGTGTGTGTGTGTGTGTGTGTGTTTGTGTGTGTTTGTGTGTTTGTGTGCGGACGAGTGTGTGTGCATGCATGCGTGTGTGTGGGCGAGTGTGTGTCTGTGTGTGTGTTTGGGTTGGGTCTGTGTGGATTTGTGTTAAGTATTTTAATACGTTTTTGTGTTTCTTTCTCTTTCTTTCTTGTCTCACCGCTCAGCTCCATACAGCATACGCAACCTGAGTGAACCCTCTACCACACAGTATGAACTGGACAGTAAGTGGTCACACACACACACACACACACACACACACACACACACACACACACACACACACACACACACACACACACACACACACACACACACACACACACACACACACACACACACACACACACACACACACACACACACACACACACACACACACACAGCCTGAGTGAACCCTCTACCACACAGTATGAACTGGACAGTAAGTGGTCACACACACACACACACACACACACACACACACACACACACACACACACACACACACACACACACACACACACACACACACACACACCACACACACACACACACACACACACACACACAACCTGAGTGGAACCCTCTACCACACAGTATGAACTGGACAGTAAGTGGTCACACACACACACACACACACACACACACACACACACACACACACACACACACACACACACACACACACACACACACACACACACACACACACACACACACACACACACACAACCTGAGTGAACCCTCTACCACACAGTATGAACTGGACAGTAAGTGGTCACACACACACACACACACACACACACACACACACACACACACACACACACACACACACACACACACACACACACACACACACACACACACACACACAACCTGAGTGAACCCTCTACCACACAGTATGAACTGGACAGTAAGTGGTCACACACACACACACACACACACACACACACACACACACACACACACACACACACACACACACACACACACACACACACAACCTGAGTGAACCCTCTACCACACAGTATGAACTGGACAGTAAGTGATCACACACACACACACACACACACACACACACACACACACACACACACACACACACACACACACACACACACACACACACACACACACACACACACACAGAGTAGTGGATAATCCTTGGTCAAATTTAATGTCTGTTTTTCCTTGTGTCTTCTTTGAGACTTGAGCAAACACACTCCCCACTAGGTCTGCCTGCCTGGGAGTGAGTGTTTTTGTATGCGTAGAGTAGAGTACAGCATACTTTTATTGTGCTCAGGGGGAACATTTTTGTTAGGAATAAACAGTCACTGTAACACATGCAGTACATTGAGACAATAAATGGAAGAATCAGAAACCTGAAACTATACATAAATACAAAACTATACATTTAAAAAACTGTTTTGCATAGCATGACTACTATCTCTCATTGAGCATTTTTATGGCAGTTAGTGGAAAAGAGATTTTGCATTTGTTCAGTTTGCTTTCAATTGGACTGTCAGATTCCAATACCAGATTTCCATGCCATAGTGTATCACACTTTTGACAAATAAAAACAGAAGCACACCATACAGTCTAAGTCGTCTTTTAAAAAAAAGCCTGTCTGAGCGTGTTTGTGTGTGTTTCAACAAATCCTGGCTGTGTGTGTGTGTGTGTGTGTGTGTGTGTGTGTGTGTGTGTGTGTGTGTGTGTGTGTGTGTGTGTGTGTGTGTCTGTGTTTCAATAAATCATGACTGTGTGTGTGTGTGCGTGTGCATGTCCGTGTGTGTGTGTGTGTGTGTGTGTGTGTGTGTGTGTGTGTGTGTGTGTGTGTGTGTGTGCGTGCGTGCGTGTGTCTGTGTGTGTTCCTCTCTGTCTGCTTCCAGACCTGAGCAAGCACAAGCGCTATGAGATCCGTATGAGTGTGTTCAATGCTGTGGGAGAGGGACCCACCAGCTCCCCTCAGGAGGTCTTCGTGGGAGAAGCAGGTAGCTGACTTTTTCTCCTTTTCCCCTCTCCCTTTTACCCTATTTTTTCATCTTCTCTCCATTGGCTGTGTATCTGTATTTGTAATCTTTTTATGGCTATTCTTGAACGTGGACAGTGCTTCAATGAAAAAACAAGAACAACTTATAATCTCTAATCATCTACTCTGTTCTATTCCGTTCCGTTCCGTTCCGTTCCGTCTTCTCTTCTCTTCTCTTCTCTTCTCTTCTCTTCTCTTCTCTTCTCTTCTCTTCACTTCTCCTCTTTCCTCTTCTCCTCTTTCCTCTTCTCTTCTTGATTTTCAATGGCATTGGTCCAGGTAGACAAATGCTGAGGCACTCAAGGTTGTAACAATTGTAGCCAAATAAAAAAATAAAAAATTACAACCTTGAGTGCCTCAGCATTTGTCTACCTGGACCAAATTTGAGAGCCCCTACACTGATGAGCACCAAGGGAAAAGGTGAAGACCCAGAAGCACTCCAATTACATGCTTGTGTTTTCAAAGGCATTGACCTTTGACCTTTTGTGTCACTTCCTTAGTTCCAACTGCTCCACCCCAGAATGTTGCCATCCAATCAGCAACAGCCACTCAGCTGGATGTGACATGGGATCCTCCTCCTCTGGACAACCAGAATGGAGACATACAAGGCTACAAGGTGTGTGTGAGTCAGAGTCAGAGTGTACATGCACGTGCGTGTGCGTGTGCGTGTGCATGCTCTCCGAGGAGGTGGCACAATCACTAAACCTCACCCACGTTTGTCATCTCATTATGCACCGAGGTGCAAATCTTGCTAGGATTGGCACTGTGTGTGTGTGTCCTCCATCATCCCTGATTGTCTACAATAATATAGGTCCTAAAAAAATATTGCAGATATGCAACCATCCTAAAATATGTCTAGGTCTTTAGAGTCTCCTCTACTGGTTGTGCTTTGGGGGGAATCCAGACAGGGTGAAATGGCAATTAGCCATAATGCTGCCAAATGCTGGAACCAGCTTCCTCTTCAAATTGGAACTGCTCCAACAGTGTCATGTTTTTTTTAAAAAATTTTTTAAAGAAATTAAAAACACCTTTATTTTAATCTGCCTTTGGTTAAGGGTAAGTTATCTTATTTCTATAATGTTCTCTATACGGTCTACTTTCTAGAATATTTTTTTCTATCTTTTTCGTTCTTTCCTCTTTCTTTCTTTCTTTCTTTCTTTCTTTCTTTCTTTCTGTGCTACATTGCAACATTTCTTCCATGTGTGATTCCATAAAGATCTACTTCTGGGAGTACAAGCGTCAGAACGAGACGGAGAAGCTTCGAACCCTCTTCCTGCCGGAGGGAGGAGTGAAGCTGAAGAACCTGACTGGCTACACCACCTACATGATCAGCACGGCGGCCTTCAACGCAGCAGGAGACGGACCTCGCAGTGTTCCCACCAGGGGCCGAACTCAACAGGCTGGTGAGAGAGAGAGAGAGAGAGAGAGAGAGAGAGAGAGAGAGAGAGAGAGAGAGAGAGAGATTGTGTGGACTCCACAGTATACCAACAGTGTGTGTGTGTATGTGTGTGAGGTCGTGTGTGTGCATTTGTATCCCCTGATGTGCATTTTTATCCCCATATTCTGTTTGTGTGTGTGTGTGTGTATGTGTGTGTGTGTGTGTGGTGTGTGTGTGTGTGTGCACGCGTGTGTGTGCGTGACAGAGAGAGATGTTATGAATTCATTGACTTTCATGAANTTCCAAACACACCGGACATCACCATTATAGATGCTGACAATGAAAAGGTCTCCTTTGTGGAAATAGGTTGCCCCTCTGATCTCTGCATGGACACTTGCTACCACTCCAAGATCCTGAAGTACCTGCCACTCATGGATGTGGTCCCCAATCAAGGCTTCAACTGCAAGCTTATTGTTCTTGTGTTTGGCAGTCTAGGACATGTACATAGGCTTGCATTGCGTGGACTGCAACTCTGTGGACTCAATAAGGACAATTCAAAAAAGACTGCTAAATACTGCTCAATTTCTGCAACAATTGGTAGTTTAGCAATATGGCGAAGGAGGTGCCATGTCTACCCCTAAACAACTTAAATTAACCAGGCCATTCTGACCTGTAATGTATTACATTGGACCCTATGATTCTGATCAGTCCCTACTGATTGCTATGACATTTGCTTCCATCACTATTTGGATTTGTAATGCTGCCTTCTTGGTGAGATCCAAATAAAAGTACTAAACTGTGTGTGTGTGTGTGTGTGTGTGTGTGTGTGTGTGTGTGTGTGTGTGTGTGTGTGTGTGTGTGTGTGTGTGTGTGTGTGTGTGTGTTTCCCAGCTCCCAGTGCTCCCAGCTTCATCCACTTCAGTGAGCTGACCACCACCTCAGTGAACGTGTCCTGGGGGGAGCCAGTGTTCCCCAATGGCATCCTGGAGGGATACAAGCTCATCTACGAACCCTGCACACCTGTGGATGGTGAGCACACACACACACACACACACACACACACACACACACACACACACACACACACACACACACACACACACACACAGGCAGATGGTGAGGACACACACACACACACACACACACACACACACACACACACACACACACACACACACACACACACACACACACACACACACACACACACACACACACACACGCACACACCTATGCACCTATTCTCTCTTTTCCCACACCAGGTGTGAGCTGTGGATATATGGCAGGTGTTCATCAGTGATGAAATACAATTTCACTCTGAAAACTCATTAATACCTGAGAAGCGCAGGCAACAGAGAGACACTTACTTCAGGAAGCCAAAAGTATAAAGTATTGCCACATACACTCATAAAAAAACCCATCCATTGAGCGATAAATGAGGGAGGCTGTGTGTGGGACCTGGCACCTGTACCATATTCGGGTAGTTCAGACTGACAGCATAAAAAGGCGTGTTATTTTCACGCTCGTGCATGGTGTGTGTTGGTCCAAAGCCTCGTCTTGTGAAGTCGTGGAGGGCAACACCTCGCAAAAGTAATTTTGTCACGTGACCAGCCTTGCAAGAGGTGCTTAAAGGGACACTGTGCAGGAAATGGCCAAAAAAGGTACTGCAACTATGCTGCTCATTGAAACTGGGCTGCCTATTGCCAAATTTGATCTTAACATGAAAGTTTACTAAGTAATAAACAAATATTTACTAGTATGGTCCAAGTACAGTCATATTTGCTATTAAATTGCTATTTTTCGGAAATTCAAAATGGCGGACCATGGAGAAGATCCCCCTTTTCATGTATGAAAACTGCAATTCTTCCAGTCATAATGAATACTTAGAATTTGATGCTGGTGGTAAGTATTCATGAAAAAGGTAGCATTAGTGAATGGGCAGCATGAATTCTGGAAATAAACAACTAAAAATCTCACACAGTGTCCCTTTAAGTAGTTTTACAGCGGTCATGGCGAATTTATGTTGCTAAACGAAAAATTGCGGCCCTGCCTTGGCCAACCGGTAGGGCACTCCCCTGCCATGCGGCTGACCCTGGTTCGATTCGCTTTCTGTCCACCTCTCACACTGTCCTATCAAATAAAGTCGAAAAAGACGGAAAAAAACTTTAAAAAAATAAATAAAGGAAAAACTGCAACGCTTTGCCCTGACTAAAACCATCCCTAACCCTAACCTGTCAGTAAAGCAATGTTTCTGCAGCAACAAATAAACAAGCTAGGATAAAGGGGAAATTGTGCCCAGACCAAAGCCACCCCATAATCCTGGTTAGGGGTGGGTATTGGCAAAGGGTTCACGATTCGATGCGCATCACGATACACATGCCACGATGCGATTCTATCACGATGCATTGCGATTCATGTACTAATGTGATGCATTGCGATAGTTACTTCAGTAAATGTGTAAAATACAGCTAATTTGTCAGTTGCTGTGTAGCTTTCTTAAGTCAGTTCATTCTATTTAAGCATTCTATCATCTGGGAGAGAGCTTACATCGCAACAGAAATATTACCTATTCTCTACTGAACAAAATAACCCGTGGCAAATCGAATTTTATTGTTATCAAATAATCAATTTTCATGAATCCATGCAGTATATTGAGAAAATAAGTATCACGATACCTTGTCATGAATCGATGCATTGTATCGTGAGAGTAAGTATCGCGATGCATCGATATGACGATTATTTTGCACACCCCTAATCCTGGTCATATTCCAGCCCTTCCCCATCTCTCTCTCTCCCACTCAATTACGGTCCCATTCGGCTTTGTCTTGTCCGTCCCATTCTTTGTTATCCTATCCCCGTAAATCCTTCAAAAGCCCTTAAAAATATATGTCAGCGTTTTCTTTCTTTCTTTCTTGTCCTTTATCCACACACACAATCATCTTTTTAATAGCAGTACATGTAGTTGTAGCAGAGCTGTAGCAAAGCTGGCCAAACTACAAGTGACATCGCAAGTCTGTTGCAAGTCTCTATCGATCAATCAGTCAGTCAGTCAGTCTATCTATTGTTCATAGCCCTCACTACTGTCGTGTGACCTCTCTAAATTGTAGAAAATTATAGGTTGCGTGTAGAAATGTGTAGGGACAATTGCAGTTATGCAATCGAAATTACATTATTGGGTGTGGATAACTTCCTCACACGGCTTGCACCATTAAATGTAGGGAATCCTGCAATGGGCGTGAGGAATATTCTTCCTCACTAAGGGGCAACATTAAATGTAAGGGAAGTACAGTAATGTAATTATAATTACATTAATAAGTATAAAATTCTTATACAGTCCAAATATGTAATGTGTTATTACTATATGTGAGGAATAAGAGTATAAGAAATGATGCATGAAGAGTGTGTTAAACTCTTCGCGCTGGGTATCAATAATGTATAGGTGTGTACTTATGGAATCGTCAATTGTCTAATTAATGATTGCATAAAACACGTCTCATGACCGTCTCATAAAATCATGACCATTATTGAGTAATAATCTGAAGGTTTTGTGGTTGACTTAGTAGAAATTGTTCAAATAAGACAAACACGGTTCACCACAATGTACATTTATTGTAAAAGCATCATCCGGTCATAACACTGATACAGCCAATGTGCCTTGCAGGGCATAAGAACTTAGGTAAAATATACAATATATACATGGGGTATGAGAGGATGCTGGTGTGTGTGTGTGTACGCTATGCGAGAGAGAGAAAGACAGAGAGGGAAGAAGGGGGCGCGCGCTCGGTGTGCGCCGCACACCTCTGTCACCGCGTGTCCGGAGCGGTGGGAGGAGAGAGAGAGTGAGACATGTATGTTCGTATGAACTATGGCTCAAATGATTCTGCGCAGCTCGGGCGAGCAGATCCGAAATATGAGTTACAAGGAGGGGCGTTAAGCTTTCGGCTGATGAAGCGGGAAACTATCTTCAAGATAAGAATTCAAGCTGATCAGAGAATACTGTCCTTTGGGTTTTACAGTATGCGTGGGGGAAGGGAAAGGGAGCGCTTGGCGCTCTTTTCCGACAATAGCTTACGTCCTCGACTCGGTAGCTGTATGGGTTAAAACACTGTTACGTGTATCTCTGTGAGTAGATAATTTACGTGTGGGTGCATGTAGGCCTATGGCAATACTGCAACTACTGTAAACTAAGAATAGCGTGTGGCTATTTGTGGTGATGAGAGGGGAGAAAGAGAGAAAGGAAAGAAAGAACAGATAGAACAAAATAACCCAAAATAAAATATATCACACTCTACAAGTGTGGATATTTAAACACAACTCCTCAAAGCTATGTAACAGTTCTAACTGCATATCTATGCCCAATTCAGTGCTTACTGCGTTATCCTTGGTAGGAAGGGAGAGAATTCTTTGATCTCTCCGGGCGAGATGGATGCGCGCGTCTTCGTGCATGCGAAGTTCCTTTGTTCTCCAAGCGCTCGGGTCCTGTGTGTGGCCGAGTGTTACCACGCGGTTCCGGCCGCGAGGTTGAAATATGTCCAAGAGTCTTGCTTCGTTGAACAGGGAAAGGAAAAGGGGTATTTCGTTGTGTAATCCGATTGTCTTTGCGCCGTCTTGCGAAGGTCCAGTGAGAAAGGGGGGTGCATGCAGGTCCGTTCCACGCGTAATTGTACCGGGTTGTCCACTCTCTTGGGGGACAGACCATCAGGCCTCAACCGAATCTTTTTCGACTCCAGGGAGGTTCCTTTGATTTCGGTACTAGTAAAAGATTAACAATTGTCCGTACAAAAGTTATCCTATAACGCGTGAGTTCCTTGTGTGTCCTGACTCACTGCTCTCCTAGCAGTGTTCGCAAAAGTCACTCGAAATATTGCAACCGAATGCAATACAAACGAAAACCGGTTGAAGGAAGAAATATATCGACCGTAGTGTTAACCTGGCCAAGATAACTTACAGTTTCAATAATTTCTAAAATAGACGTCTCCAAGGAGACTTGTGGTCCCGAGATGTTGTCTTCACCTCTGGATAGAGGGGTCGGGCAAAGATTCATACCTTGACCTGGGTTTTATAGGAAGGGGGCGGGGCTGGGCCACGTATGTAATTCGAACCAGGTACAGTAGAAAATGGCGTCTGTAATGTATTTCACAAAATGGCGGGCATTCGTAAAATGAGGGGAAATGAATTAAACTTTAGGTGTAATAGTACCTACAAATGATAGTCAACTAGATAGGCAACTTTCATGTCTTTTAAGAAGCAAATTTTAACTAGGAAGGTGCAGGGAGGCCTCCAAAATAGCCAAGTTCTTTTTTTTCTTTTTTGAAGTAGGCCTACTGTACATGCTGCTAGGCTACAAAACACAACACAGGCAAATAGGCCCAACAGGTTCTGCAATAATAACCATAATACAGTATCACAATCAGTAAGTCATAGTGGTCATAATGTATCTAATAACTTAAGCACTGTACTGTATGTACACATAAGTCTTTGTGTTTGTCAGATAACATGTATTGTAGGTCCACATTTGACTGTTTGTCTGTGGATTGTGTTTTTTGTGTCAATCTGTTCACACTCCGATGTGTGTGAGAGGTTAGGAAAGGTGACTGGCCTGTGTGTGTGTGTGTGTGTATGTATACAGTACTTTGTCTGAGTGTGCTCTAAATGCGGTGTGTCTGTTTGTTTGTGCGTCGGTGTCAGTGGCCTGTGCCGACTGTCTTCACTCCCCCTCCTCCTCTTCAGGCGTCAGTAAGACGGTCACGGTGGACGTCAAGGTTGGAGCCCCCTACTGGCTGAAGATCAAAGACCTGGCCGAAGGAGTCACCTACAACTTCCGCATCCGAGCCAGGACCTACATGTACGGGCCCGAGGTGGAGGCTAACATTACAACGGGACCTGGGGAAGGTAAATGTATATTTATCAATATGTCTTTGTTTCTATCTGTATGTCTATCTATACATCTGTCTTTTTCTCTACAGGTAGAACGTACATTCTATTCCACTACCAGGCTAGCCGTTGAATCTCTGTGTGCCTATCCACCTGTCTGTCCAACTGTCTATTTATGACGCATAACCAAGCCCTACCGTGGCCTAACGGTAGGGCACTAGTTTACTACGCCGGCGACCAGGGTTCGATTCCGGCCCGGGACATTTGCCAGTCCTTCCTATTCTCTCTCTGCCTACTCATTTCCTATCCCTCTGTCAATATCATGTCTCAAAATAAAGCACAACCCCCCCCCAAAAAACAATTTATTTATGATGCATAACCTTTGTATAACCTGTTATCCTCCTCATCAGGTGCCCCTGGTCCACCCGGAGAGCCCTTCATCTCCCGCTATGGCTCAGGTCTCACCATCCACTGGTCCAATGGAGATCCCGGACGAGCCCCCATAACGCGATATGTCATGGAGGCCAGACCCTCAGGTATGTACACAAACTGACACACACACACACACACACACATGGGTGGTTGGTCTTTTATGTACTTTCAGAAACGTTATGAACGTTTGTATTTGTACATGTGTGGGTGTGTGCATGTGTGTTTGTGTTCACTATATGCACCCTCACTAACAATCCTGTCGATTAGTCCTTCAGATGTTTGTGTCCACATATATTATGGGTATGCATATGTATTATGCTTATCTCCTACCTTCTCTCAATATCCTTTCAGATGAGGGCTTGTGGGACATCCTTGTCAAGGACATTCCAAAGGAAGTGACATCATACACCTTAGACCTGGACCTCCTGAAGCAGGGCGTTAGCTACGACTTCCGTGTCATAGGGGTCAACGACTATGGCTACGGAACCCCCAGTGTCCCATCCCCCTCTATATCAGGTGAGCAGGACACCTCGGGGAAAAAAAATCAATGCTTCCTTCACTGCAAGTGCTCTGCAACCCCTGCGATGTGATAGGGTGGGGATGTCTTTTGCCTAGACACTGACACAAGATGAATAAATCTGTTGAAGCCTTTAAGTCATATCATAAATGGTTAGATATTAGAGTATCAACACAAAATAAAAAAACACATCACTTCAAGACATGTACTGTATATTGTGGTATTTTATGTCTTGAGTGATTTTATTTAATCATTGTTAAGTAATAAGATGTTACGATACGATACAACACGATAAGATTATACATTATTGTCAGTTTACACTGAAATTCATGTTAGCAAAATTAAGTAACATCAACAAAGTTAACAGTCAGCATAGTTTCACTAACATAAATCATATATCCTCCAGCCCAAAAGGTGGCGCCGTTCTATGAGGAGTGGTGGTTCCTGGTGGTGGTGGCTCTGGTGGGCCTGATCTTCATCCTGCTGCTGGTCTTCATCCTCATCATCAGGGGGCAGAGCAAGAAGTACGCCAAGAAGGCAGACTCAGGTTAGTATTACTTACTACATAATACTGTACGTTCAATACCAGAGCATTATCAAGAGGTAGAGCAAGAAGTACGCCAAGAAGGCAGACTCAGGTGGGTATTACCTACATAACACACTCCATACCAGAACATTATCAGTGGGACAGAGCAAGTACGCCAAGAAGGCCTACTCAGGTTAGTATTACCTGCCTAATACGCTCCATACCAGTGGGCAAAGCGAGAAGTAACCCAAATTCTGGAGAATCACAGTTCTATCTTACCAATAATGAAAGTTTAACACAAGGTGATACAATAAAAAACACATCACTTAGGATCAGATAGATAATCAAGACCTCTCGCTATAAGAGGGAATGTCCATCCATCGGTCCGTCGGTCTGTAACACATTCTTTAAATTGGCCAAAACATGATCTTCGCCGCCATTTTTCGTATGACTCTCTTCATATTTGTGCTTTTCTTCTTCTACTGGATCGTGATTAGCAAAAAGTGGAAGCACCTTTATCCACCTGTCTGACATGTTTTACTTAGTCTCCCGTTACGAAAATCGACCATGGTTTTACTGTAGTAACTATGGTTTTACTGTAGTAACCATGGTTTCTCTAAGTACTCTGAACCGACCATAGTATTACTATGGCTTATCCATGATTTTTTTGGGGTAACCATTAAAACTTTTTCCTTTGGTCTCCTAGGCAACAACTGTCACACCCTGATGCACGGCGAGATGGTGCGATTGGATGACAGCAGATTTCCTGCCCTCGAGCTCAACAACAGAAGCCTGGCCGTCAAGAACTCCTTCTGCCGCAAGAACGGCATCCACACCAGGTTGTAATAACAATATCTATTACATTACATTACATTACAATGCATTACAGTTGGCAGACGGTTTTGACCAAAACAACTTACAGGAGGAAATTCAAGCAAGTCATCATAACAATTGTATGCTTCACTACAACATTACACAGACTCTTGACAATGCTTCTCTTCTGCACAGTGTGTGTGTGTGTGTGTGTGTGTGTGTGGGTGTGTGTGTGTGTGTGTGTGTGTGTGGGTGTGTGACGGTGTGGGTGTGGGTGTGGGAGATTATTGTCCATGTCTTATAGACCCCTTTGGTAGTTACTGTATGTCTTCACTGACTCCATGCATTATTGGCTCAAACACACACACACAGACACAAATAGAAAGTGCAGCCCTTGAATAGAGAAGGCATGCTGTCCTGAAGTGTGTACGGTTGTAAAAATAGAGATACTAAAAAGTACATGGCTGTTTCAGAAGCATAGGAGATGGGAGATAGGAAGTGGTAAGAATTAAGTTTACTGTCAACAGGTCTCCATCGCGACCCAGCCCTGGTAGTCTGTACTGCTGTAGTTATCTGAGACAGGAAGTGGTAATAATTCTGTTTCCTGTCCACAGGTCTCCGCCGCGACCCAGTCCTGGTAGTCTGCACTACTCAGACGAGGACGTGAGCACCACCAAGTATAACGACCTCGTACCAGCCGAGAGCAGCAGCCTCACAGAGAAGCCCTCAGAGATATCAGACTCACAGGTGAGTGGGGCAGGCACACACACACACAAGTAGAAACGTTTGTGTGTGTGTGTGTGTGTGTGTGTGTGTGTGTCTGTGTGTGTCTCTGTTTGTGTAATGATTAATGGATAGGGGGTCAGGCTGTGTTTGCATATGTCTCTCGTGGAGGGGGATCGTCAAGGTCCATGCATGTCAAAAAAGAAGCAAAGAATGAAGAAAAAAAATCAAGAACAAAATAAAGGCAGACAGAAAGAAAAATTAAATGAGCTAAATAAAGACATGAGAAGAATTTAAAAAAAAACAAAATTCAAATGGCAAGAAAGCTCATTTGAAATCTAAAGAAGAATAATGGAAAGAATAGAGTAGTGTGAAGAGGAGGAGGATAAAGAGCATTAGAAAAGGAATGTTTTATTTACGATGTGATTCTGTACAGACGAGTCTCTAAATGGCTCTATTGTCCATCATCAAAGGAGAAAAGAGGACAAAATACCAAAATGCAGGGGAGTGAACAAATCAGGCTTGTACGAAATTCCGAATTGGATGAATTGGAATTCAAAGTAATGCCATAATAGGAACACTAGGTGGTGTCATTACCTTGAATTTCTTTGATTGTAAGCTACACCACCCATTGAAAGTACATAGAACACCACCACCTAGTGTTCATATTATGGCATTACTTTGAATTCAAATTCATCCAATTCGGAATTTCGTACAAGCCTGGAACAAATCAAAAGGACACATGTGGGGGCTTTGTGAGGGGCTGCTCTTTGCCAAAAATGGCCGGGCCATTGCAAGTATATAAAATGTCTGGGTTTTTTCTTCAATGGAAGATTGTGATTTTTTAAAAAAAGTACCAGTAATCGAGATTTTAACCCCTTAAGATGCGGCTTTATACATTTGTTGTTAGCAGTATGGTAATGACCAAGTCGTGGTGCATTACTAAAAGGCATGTGTTGTGTCATAGTATTGTAGTGCTATGGTAGTTACATTTCAATGACTATTACAGCGTGCCACTGGAGGTACGGCGCGCATTAAGGGGCTACATTAAAAAAATCTCGATATGTCATTTTTGCCATATCAACCACCCCTACCTGGTGTTGTGAAGGAGTTGGGGTGTAGGATTGGGGTGCTAAGTTGAGTGGGGGTTGCTCTGTAGGGCTGGTCCCGTTGACTTGAATATTAGGGCAGTGGTTCTTAACCTTTTTTTCTTAAAGCACCCCCCTACCTGTGCCCAAGACCAACCGAGCACCTCCTAAACAAACGTCTACACATATACACACGCTAGAAAAGGATGTAAGTGATTAATTACAATGATTCTTGCTTGAGACACTAATCAATATCTTAATGCCTTTACATGGGGACCAAAATATGTTTTAATTTGGTTTTGATTTGGCCTAATTATAATGTTCACAAGCTGAATTTTGGTCACAACCTCAACACAAACAAATTTCCGCGCACCCCCTGAAATCTGTGGCGCACCCCCAAGGGGTGCCCGCACCCCAGGTTAAGAACCACGGTGTTAGGGGACACCGGATTCTGTAGAACTCCATTGAACCGCTTAGAAGCAACCGCGACTGATCTGCGAGAAGTCTTCCAACCTGCTGTATATATCCACATTCGTTCCTCAGCAACGCTGAAAATGATAGGATGTTGATTGCTCTTGACTGTCAATCAAAATAATTCTGTCAATCAAGTCAAGTAACAATGCTCAATGGTCATTTAAATAATTTACATAGCTCTCTAAAATAAAGGGTCAGCCCAAAAAGAATATTTGGCTTGTTTGAAACACATTTTCCCTACATTCCCTGTTTCCCTCCATTCAGACATGCAATATTGGGAACTTGATTTCACTTGGCCTCAATATTATTTCCCATCCAGTCAAAGCGGAGTTCAACGCTTGCTTTTGTCAATGTTTTATGGTCATCCATATTTGACAACCACTGTATCTGTTTACTGTGTCCTCTCGTCATTTCCATCACTAATGCATTGTGTTGAAGAATGCTAGGGGAATGCAAGCTATTGGAATCCATCCACCCCAACCCCCCATATATTATGTGACAAGTAGGCCTATTTGAACACTTTGCATTGTACACAAACAAAGTGTTGTATGTATAAACAATTAGGAGTGTGGTTGGTAGGGCTGCCATGATTGACAGTAGCAACTTGTTCCTCCAGACATAGGATCACCTTTGAGACAGGATTTTGAAAGTCTAGTATGTCTGGTTTCACCCATATTTCGAACTGGTTGTGAACTGAAGGGTGTTACTAATATTCAGGTGTCAATGGTCTAGGGTTGATTTGGAAAATGGTGGGGACAAATTGTCCAGGGTTAATATTTTCACAATGTATTTGGGTCAAAGACGTCCAACATGTCCTTCAGTGCAACAGATACTTTTGCTTACTGTAAATGCAAAAAAAGAGATTTAAAAAAAAAAAAAACATTTTGGCTTGGCTTTCATGCATTCACTTTTCAAAAAATTGTTTTGAAATTTCACGTTTTTCACAGTTACAGTAAGCAAAAGCATCTGTTAGCACTGAAGGACAGTGTCATGTTGGACGTCTTTGACCCATTTGTTAAAAAGTTGGTGGGTGGGGATAAATTCAGGAGTGGTATGGACGTGTCTCCAACATCCACTCTATAAACTACGCCCATGCCAGGTGTGCTAAAATGGCAGCCTCCTTTGGTTCAAAATGTGCTTAATTCGGCTCTGCTTAAGTCCATATATGATGTCACAGGTCATTTGTCCATTTATTATACATTCGATGATCATCAGCCATCTCTCTGTCGCTCACTCTCGCATTCGTCATGACATAACTCAACTCAATTTAGTTCACCTCATCTCCACACCACTCATCTCCACTCAAGTCTTGTCTGCTCTGTCCCTGTCGCGAGCCTTGTAAAGTGAAATCCGCTATATCTTTTTTCACCTCTAGGAGGCGCTTGTGTTCCCGTGTAAGACGGGGGGCCTCCGCGTTCTGCCGCTAACCCTGGTGAGGAAATAAAATGATGCTGGTGATGCTGCTGCTGAATGACCCAACCCAATTCCCTTCCCTTTCTGGGTACATCCCAATATGTGTCCTTGTCTCCTCCACTTGTGCTTGTCTCCTCATCCCGCCTCCTGGCCCCTCCTCCGTGGAGAAAACAATAAAGTTTCCCAGCTGTCAGCCTAGCCACAACAACTTTTGAGGGACTGTTTTTCATTCACCATAACAATTGCAAACGAGAAAAAGACTCTACAATTGAGCTTTTGCAAGATATTGGAATATAATGCTGTTGTCAGTGATGTCATCATGACGAGAAGCGAGTGGAGGAGGCAAGTGGAGGAGGCAAGGTCACATATTGGGATGCACCCTGTATCTAAACAATCCAGTGTGCCCTCTGAACTGGTTCAACCCTCATTGTTTCCCGTAGACATTTAGGCCCTGGAGTGTAATGTGTGACCCTGGACTCTCGTGCCCTAACACCATACTCTAAATCACCTTTGACCTTTGGACCTTTTGAGTTTGAGTTGTTGTCACTTTCGTTTGTCAGTATTTTTTATAGCGGTGTTTTTATAGCTGTATTTTAAATATAGTAGTCTGTGTCTCCATATCAGTAAGTGTGTGTGTGTGTTGGTGTACAGGTTTGTGGCGGGGTGCAATGAGATAAACTGTGTGTGTGTGTGTGTGTGTGTGTGTGTGTGTGTGTGTGTGTGTGTGTGTGTGTGTGTGTGTGTGTGTGTGTGTGTGTGTGTGTGTGTGTGTGTGTGTGTGTGTGTGTGTGTGTGTGTGTGTACTTTTGAGAAGGAAAGAAAGAAGGAAATTAACAGCCTTTTAAGGGAAGCATGGTCTCTGCTCTCTTATTTAACCCTCATGTCTTTGTCACTCATCCTTCATTTTGCTCTTGCATTCTCCTTCCATGGTCTCTCCGTCAATCTCTCACTCTTTCTCTAATTCTGTCTCATTGTTCTCTCTCTTTCCCTTTTTTCCATACTTCTTATCCTCCAACTCAGGGTAGCGACAGCGACTACGAAATGGATTCAAGCCAACAGAAGACCCACTCCTTTGTCAACCACTACATCAGCGACCCAACCTACTACAACTCCTGGCGCCGTCAGCAGAAGGGCATCTCCCGTCCCCCGGCCTACAACTACTCCACGACCCCCAGAGCTGGCAGCGATCCTGACAGGACCTCCAATACCAGCAACCCTGCAGCAGAGCCTTGCGTTAAGGCTCAGCCTCCACCCTTGCCACCTCTGCCTCCCATGCCCCCCAAGATAAACTCCCCCCAAGGGCAGACACAGTCACCCAGCCAGCACCAACAACAAGGGCAGGGGCAAGTGATGGGGTCTGTGGGGTCTGTGGGGTCAATGGGACAAGGTCTAGATCAGGAGAAAGGTCAAGGTACCCTTTTCAGGCCTAAGGGTAGCCGGACTCCCACCCCCTGCCAACAGAGCTCCAACCCCCCCAGTCAGCACGGTACCCTCTATCGGCCCCCCAGTAGTTTGGGCACTGGGTCTCGGGCCCCTGCTGGGTTCGCTGGGTTCTCCTCCTTTGTCTGAACCTCCACAATGTTTTTTTCTTTCTTTCGTCTGTGATGAAGTCCGTCAACCTAATGAGCAAATGAATGAACCAGAGCGAGTGAGTTTGGTCAGCCTGCCAGGAATGACTGTTTCATTCTATTACATCTTTTGGTGTGGAAAATGGTGATGTCAAAACATATGATGGCAGGAACTATGACAGCAGGAAGTGAACAATGACTTTGGACTGAGAACATTTCAGATCTGAGTGAGTAATATCCTCCTGTACCTCCAGTACACAGTCACCACGCAGACCACAGTCTTGTATCTGATGTCCTTGATCTTCATGTCCAAGATAGTGTGAACCACAGCCAGGAAGCAGTCCACACAAATACAGGTCATGAACAGAGGTCGCTTGTGGATTTGCTTTTTGCACAATCCCTGGTGCTGAACAAAAAAGTAAAAAAAAAAAAAGGTTCGCGCACTCCTATGGATTTTTTCTTCTTTAAGTTATTTTTTTCTTTTCCTTGGAATCTGAGGAAGATCACAAGGTCGACACGTCATCATGCCAGTGAATGAATAAAAAGAAAAAAATAATGTGTGCAAACCTTTTTTTTCCAAAGGTCGCCCACAGAAGCTGAGGCTGAACAAAATGCTGCATGTCTCTGCAAAAGTGGTCTTACATACGATGTAATTGAGCACAAATGGAAGGATGATTTAAGACTAGGTCCATGACTATCAGGGTGAGCATGTAGACATTATTGATGGAGGGGCTATGGTTACAACAACCATGGGGGGACATGGTTACGCAACACACTGGCAGGCAAACCCACATACGCACAGGGGATTATCAAGGCACCTCAAATTGTAAGCCCTACTAAGATGCTGGTTGCCGTTGCAGAAGATATCTGTATTTGGAACACATTTGTGGGTTAAACTTGTTGTCTGTAGTGTCCACGGTTTTGGTTGCAGCCTGGTTCTGATTCAGCTGATTGCTAATGATCACGCAAGGCAGATTTGATCAGCTTCTCAGTGACATCACCTGTGTTGTATAGGATGGAAAAATGTGGCAAAAAATGTGATTATAATGATGATGATTGTCACTGACCAAAGAGTAAATAATAATTTAATACTATATTAAAAGTTTAATAACAAAGAGTAAATGTATAGTAATGTCTAAATTCCACAGCAGAATTACAACAAAATTGAATTTCAGTTCAGTTCAGCTCAGAAATGTTTGTGGATGAGATGAAATGTCTCTAAAGCTCCAAATAAAGTCACCACTCTTTATCTGTGTATGAGTTTTTTGGTTTTGTTTATCTGTGTACGTTTTTTTCCCTTTCTCATCCACTTCTCCCTTATTTTACCTTTCCGTTAACAGACTGGGCTGAAAATTGTCCTTCATTCCTTAAAGGGATACTGTGCAGGAAATGGTCAAAAAAGGTACTGCAACTATGCTACTCATTGAAACTGGGCTGCCTGTTGCCAAATTTGATCTTTACATGAAAGTTTACTTAGTGATAAACAAATATGTTCTAGTATGGTCCAAGTACAGTCATTTTTGCAGCTGAAAATTGCTATTTTTGGAAATTCAAAATGGCTGACCATGGAGAAGATCCCCCTTTTCATGTATGAAAAGTGCAATTTTTCCAGTCATAATGAATACTTAGAATTTGATGCTGTATTCATGAAAAAGGTATAATCAGTGAATGGGCAGCATGAATTCTGGAAATAAACGACTAAAAATCTCACACAGTGTCCCTTTAAAAATATGCTGCGATGTTTCACTTACTCAGCTCAGGGTTAAAACCACTGGTAACAGCCTCCTGTGACTCTAATGGTTGGGCACTGGGCTGCTATGCTGGCAACCCGGGTTTGATTCCGGGACGGTTCCTTTGCCAATCCCTCCACATCTCTCTCTCCCCACTCGTTTCCAGTCACTCCTTCACTGTCCTATCATAAATAAGGTGAAAATAAGGCCTTAAAAACACAGACAAGTCATTGAGTTAAAAAATAAATAAACAGTACACAGGCCTGGACTGATAATCCAGCATACAAGGCATTTCCTGGTGGTCCCAGCTGTTAGGCTATTTGCATTTTCTTACAGACTGACCCACAATGTAGAGGGGGCCTCACAAAAATACCCAGGACTTTATCGTCCCAGTCCAGTCCTAAATATGCATATCAAGCTTACTCACTGTGACTTAGAAGCTGTTTACACGTGAAGTATGTGGATCTTTTTGAAAATGCATTGGTTTTGGACTCTCATTGTGCACTCTAACATGTAAATGTCACAAACATTTTTTTTTTAATCTACATGGTATCTACACAAAGGGGAAGAAAAAAAAATGCATACGTGTAATGCCAGGCATTATTTGTTATTTATTATTTATTATTATTATTGATTATTTTCGCGGGTATTCAGCTCCTGTTCACACTGTAGGAGTGCATGGCAGGATTTAAAAGTTCACAGCTCACATCACATCCTCCCACTCGATGACTCGAGGATCAGATGCTTAAAATGGCCTACACACACACACACACACACACACACACACACACACACACACACACACACACACACACACACACACACACACACACACACACACACACACTCTCCGCGCATATTTGTGAAATGTGTGCTTTTTGGTTGTAGTTGAGCATAAAATAAATATGTGCAATCTCTAAAAATGAGTCCATCTGTGTTTATAATGGGTTGTGTTTTGATATTTGTCAGAATACGAATTGAAAAGTCACGACATCAAAATACATGCACAAAGTAAAAAAATATGAATAAAAAAGTAATGAATTCAGAAGTTATGAAAACTAATTTGTCAAGAGCAGGAAAGGGGACACATACCGGTATACGTCATAGCTGACTTCATCACGTCACAGGCATCACCAGCAGAAGAAAATCTTATCGACATTAACTACTCATGTGCTGAATTTTTGGCACTAAACCCAGGCCAAGACAAGACCTGAGAATGGAACAGACCACAGACACTCTCATAGACGTAATGTTAGGTTGAGAACTGCTTTTTTGAAGGCCCAGGGAGGACCACCCCCAGCTTTCTTCAAAGACTGTGAAGAAAGTGTTATGAAGCCCTGTGCCATGGGGAAATGGACCATAATAAGCTCACAAAAAATTATTTTATTAAAAACGTACGTATTGTGTGTAACGTTAAGAGCGCACATATTTATTATATGCTCAACTAAAACCAAAAACGCACACATCTCCCAAATACGTACAGATTACTTGCACGGATGCACATTTCTTTTTGACCGATTTCTTGCCCCATAACACACACACACACACACACACACACACCTCTCTTTATTTCAAAGTCAAAATAATACAATAACCCTTCCAACCTCTTTTACCGGACACATTTTTAATGTTTCTACACATCAAGTTTCTACATCACATCATTGTTTTGCTAAATCTTTGTGCAGTGTGTGTGCAGAGATCATTTCTGTTTTCCTAACAATAAAAGTAAACGATTAACAACATCCTGGAAAGACAGCCAGGTGACACTGGTATATGCTTTGCACCATACAATATGTTGAGTCCAAAGTATATAGAATAAATTAGTTACATTTCAAAGTAATCCACTATGCATGCTTCATACGAGTTAAAATAAATTAAAAACTTTAGTGCCTCAATATTTTTAGGTTCATTTCTAAGAGTTTTCTTTCACACTTGAAGGAGTTTATACACTTTAAACATGCCACTTTTCAAACTAAACAACACCATATGGTCTTCTAAAATGAGATACGTACCTAGTATTCTCCAACTCAAACAAAGCATTGCAGATCTGTGTGTGGGTATCGGGAGTACAACAGAAGCTGAGAGATCATACTGTTGATGCCAACTTCACTGCCTGAACAGCTGTCAGTGTGTGTGTGTGTGTGTGTGTGTGTGTGTGTGTGTGTGTGTGTGTGTGTGTGTGTGTGTGTGTGTGTGTGTGTGTGTGAAAGGGACGCTGTCAGCTTTGGCTGGGCCCGGGGCAAAGTCATTTGAAAGGGCCCCCCACCCAATACATTCAATGTCATGAGGGCCCAATTATGTCCCCCCCCATATCGCAGGGCCCGGGACAGCTGACACCTTTGTCCCCCCCTTGCCGGCTTCCATGTGTGTGTGTGTGTGTGTGTGTGTGTGTGTGTGTGTGTGTGTGTGTGTGTGTGGCAGTGTCCAGATGTTTGTGGACTGACTCTCAAGAAACTTACTGTACTGTACGAGCTCAGAGTGGCAGGCAGGCATCTGTCTTTGTGTCTATGTGCGTGTACGTGCGTTAGTGTGTTTACATAACGCTTTGTGGCACGTCTGCATCTGCTGCTCCCATCTAAAGGCCAAAAACTTTATTTCAGATAAGACTTTTTCCTCAGTCTTTCGCTCTGTTTTGAAGTGTGAGTGATGGGCACATTTAGAGTCTGTTTGTGACTGTTAAAGAGTTCTTGTCAGCTGTGTTAGTGTCAAATATCACAACCCCACTGATATAACGAATATGACTCATACTCCCCTTTACATAAAAAAATGTGGGGGAGACATTGTCTTACACTAAGAAACATGTGACGAAAAACGGCCAAAGCTTTTAATAAGGTTTAGAGAGAGCCATCTTGAGCACAGGTAGGATGGTTAGACTCATTGGGACATTAGTCCTGTGTGGAGTTTGAATGTGTGTGTGTGTGTGTGTGTGTGTGTGTGTGTGTGTGTGTGTGAGAGAGAGAGAGAGAGAGAGAGAGAGAGATGACAAGAAGAAGAGAGTTCTTTCCCTCTTCCCTATCTCCATTGCCATTCCCTTTCCTCCCTCCCTGCCTTTCTGCAGTGTAAATGAGTATGCTAAGGGACTGTTCGTAATTTACCGGAGTTAGGGGGAGGGCCATGGGGGAAAAAAAAGATTAAAAAAAATTAAAAAAAATTAATAATAATAAAAAATGCAATACTTCTCTGAAACACATCGCTTTGTGATGCAAGGTCCCGGGTGCATACTTTAGCACTGAAGCGTGTATCTGTAGTCATCCCTAAAAATGGTATGATCTGCCTTTACCCATAAGTCCGTTCGATATCAAATGGCTAGCTGGAGCCAATAAGAAGAAGAAGAAGAAGAAGAACGCTAGCTGGGAAAAAATGGCGGAGAAGAAGACAACATACTTTACTGAAAAGCGAAGCAAACTTAGGGCAGGTAGCAATGTACATCCGAGGCTACAGATATCACTGCAACCCCTTGGTGTCAAAGACACTATGGAAAAAATATGTGGGTTGAAGCAGCGCACAAAAAGCGATGATGTCGAGAGGAAGTTGGCAGCCCTGGCGAGAGTGTTGGAGGAACTGCAACTTCCCGTAGCCAGGCCGCGGACAAGGAGTCTAGTAGGACGAGGAGTTAGTCTTCAAGTGGTTAGTTGGACTTCGAGTACGCACATTGTTCGCTTCTTTTTTTATCATCTCGCCAACCACAGTTGTCTTCCGCGATTTCCTGTTGAATGAAGATATAGGCCTTCCTGTGATACTCTACACGTGATCTACAGGCGAGCGGTATATTATTTTGAAAGGGTCCGTGGACGTGGCAGAACTGCTGTGTCAGTTCTGCAGAGAAGATGATGACAGAAAACTGTTCGAAATACCTGTAGAAAAAGCCCTCTGTCTGTCGATCTTGGGAAATATTGAAGCTACGGTGGGGAAACTCTCTCCACTTTGTAGTTTACAGTAGTAACAACTCGGACATTGGTATTGAAGTGGAAGTATGGAAGTTTTTATTATTTTTTTTTTTTTTACTCAACACGTAAAAACAATAGTGAAGGCAATTTGTCTTGGTGACAGTGGAGTTAAAAGGCATCCCATGCAGCCGCAGAGGTAGATTCTAGCGGCTTCTCATAGGTATCCACTGATATCGAAAGCACATAATAGTGCAGACAACCGCCCTTGATGTAGGCTACATATCTGACTGTTCTCGTGATGGTTGTTCATAGGGCTGGGCGATATTGAGAAAAACAATAATCTCGATTAGTGTCTGCTATATCTCGATATCTATGCAAGGGGAAAAAAAATTCAGCAAAGGTTTTTCTTTTTATTTAGGCCTAAGTGCAAACAGCCCGCCCCCCCAAAAAAAAAAAAAATTTTCCAAGCAAAGTTAAAAAAAAAAAAAAAAAGCTCGGTGGCTATCTAGCCAAAAGATGTTCAATGTTGAAATTACAATGTAATTTTTTGTTCTGTTTGTTATTTTAAGGAAGATAATATGTACAAAAATAAAAAATATAACAAAGCATCAAAATGCTTAAACCATGTGAGATCAAAGGCTAGACTAGAGTCAGGCCCGTTGCTCCGGACCGCTTCCAGGCGTAACGAAAATAAAACGGTCTTTGTTCCTAGACGGCAGCACTATTTGTGAAGCGAGGGGTGCATCGTCAGTATGCAGTGGTGATAAACAGAAAACGGCAGTAATAAACGCTTATTAGTTAGCCTGATAAACCAGACTAAATGTGGATGTCTAATTTAGTCTGGCCTCGATGCATAATACATCCGAAGATTGTTGATGAGAACAACCTTCCCTCAAAACCCTGCCCGCTTTGATTCAAAACACATCTTTGCGTTGTAATTGGTTTGCCAGATTCATGGCATTCTGGCTTCATTGAATCATTATGCGAGGCCAGACCCACCCGTAGACAAAAACATTTGTCGTCCAGCGGGTGGCGCTGGTTCACCAGACTACTTATTAGTTTCACTGTATGCACTTATAAAAACAGCGGTAACTTTCTAGAAAGTCATATTTCAGTTGTTTATTATCATTTCGAAGCGGTTTCCAATGATTGGGAAACGCATCACGGCTGTATTAGCACAGCCGGTTTACCCCACTCTGGTTGTATGGGACAAAGATGTCTGACAAAAAGCGTCACGGACGGACGGACCAACGGACAAAGCCTCTTATATAGATGCTCCTCATCAGAGGCTCTTAATCCGAAATAACGCCATATTATTGAGCTGTTCGTCCTTTTCTTTGGAACAAATTCTGCTGTTTCGGCTTCTTCTGTGGGCGCCGCCATGTTGAAAGAGTTTATCAACACAAACACACGCCGCTACAGGCAAGGGGAGGGGGAGGAGGAGGAGGAGCAGGGGGAGGGGAGCCAGCTCTGTTGGACCGCTCCACAGCACAGAAGGGAAATCAGAGTGGCGAAATCTTACGCATTTACAGCCTAAACTCGAGATATTCGATATGTCAAAATATTAATCGATTTCATAAAACTTCTCGAGAAACCGTAAAACTCGATTAACCGCCCAGTCCTAGTTGTTCATCTACCAATTTTACATATCACATTTTTGTACCTGTAGGGGGAGGGCCATGGGAAAACAAAATGGAGGGGGGGGGGGCTGGTGCGCTGGAAGTCCGGTCAACCCCCCCACCTCAATTTTTTCCCCATGGCACTCCCCCCACTTCAATTTTGTTTTCCCATGGCCCTCCCCCTACAGGTACAAATATGTAATATGAATCACCAGGAAGACAACCAATAACACCAAACAGCAGCATGCCAGATCACCAAGGAGACGAACAGCATGAGGTTGCCAGGGAGACGATTAGCAACAGCATCCTGCCAGGTCGCCCTTGGAGACGACCAGTAACTGCAGCCAGCAACACCAGGCTCTCATGTTGCCACGGAGACAGCCAGAAGCAGCCAACTGTCAGCTATGCTGTGCTGTGCTGCATAGTTAAATTCTGTTGAATGAAAAGACAGCAAAATTAACTGTGTGTGTGTGTGTCCTGTGTGGTGCTGTAATATACCGTGTTGTGTACTACTGTTCCATGATTTGACATGCTGTGATGTACTGTACATTGCTGTGCTATGACTTGTCTAACTCAGCTGTTTGTATGAGTTCAAAGTGACTAACTGTCGTGCTGATGTGTGCTGTCTCCTCTGCTTTTAAGGTTCTCACTGGTAAGTATGACTGTTGTAAATACTTCACAAATGATTTACAATGATCCCATACTGTTGCCATGGCGCCGCGTCGTTCGGCTGCCTATCTGGTAACTCCTGTTCCCGTGCTCTTTTAACTTATTTTTTATGGAATTTGACCATATTTATTTTGTAATTTTGTTACATTCACTACCGCGTGTATGGAAAACACTTTTTCGTGGTGAAGTTTGATTAATTTTCACCGTGGTGTCCAGTTCAATTGATAGCGGTAATGGAATTACTATGGAGAAGAAATGCGCATTCCGGACGGGAGTCGTTGGAGCAAAGAATGGATCCGACGGCACTTCTTTCCCATGTCAGTGGATATTTGCGGGACTTTTGTACATCTTGGTGAACGGCAAGTGCGAGGATGCCGTCTCCAGGAGACTGCGGCTGTCTACGGTCGTTACTGTCTGCGTTGATCTACGCCTCCACACAGGATTCCACCTTCTCAGCTATGGACCGGACAATTACCCTACTCTATTTGTTTGTTTGATAATCTTTCTGCACTATGGAGTTAACCAGAACTGTCAGTTCACTGCAAGCTAGCCCACAAGGTTACGGTTGTATGTGACAAATAAATTACTCTTACTCTTATAAACCTTTTGATTGTTTTAGAGGTGGACTTGGCCATACGATGCAGAGACACTAATTCTTTCGAAAAATTGTCCGTAATAACTTGTCTATGCAAATGAATGAGCATTCGCAAGCTCTCTCAAACCTAACCACCCACACAATCTTATGGATATGCATATGGTGTGCATGCACCAACACACACACACGCACACACACACACAAATACACACACACACCCGCAGTGCACGCACACACAAAAACAAAAACACACACACACAAAGGCACACAACAGAGGCAGGCAGGTAAACATGCACAGGAACATGAACACACACACACACACACACATGCGCAAACACACACACACACACACACACACACACACACACACACACACACACACACGCACAGGCAATTTGTCATGCTCTTGTGCTTTTCAGAATCACCTCTGGCCTCTCCGCTCTCGCTGGTCCCTCATCTGACTAATAAAGCAGCTGTGTGTGTGTGTGTGTGTGTGTGTGTGTGTGTGTCTGTGTGTGTGTGTGTGTGTGTGTGTGTGTGTGTGTGTGTGTGTGTGTGTGTGTGTGTGTGTGTCCTAATAGGCTTCCCCATAGGCCCTTGGCCTCACGCCTCTCCCCTCACCTCCACTGATAAGCAGAGGTCAGGAGTGGAGAGTGAAACTACACACACAGACAAAAGAAATAAAATAGACAGAGAAGAAGGAAAGAGAGGAATAATAACACAAACACACACAAGAAGGCAACACACACAAGGCTTTTTAAAATTCCTAGCCCACTTTGGCAAGAGGTCTCCCATGCTCACTATCAATGCAAGGCACAATATCTGTAAAGATAGTTATATTCATTGGCTGTTCTACCCTCATACCTGTGGGAGCTGTACATATGGGTCTTTGGGGTATATGCCCTTTGCCTGATTATCATGACTTTCAAATCTCTTCGAGACTTGGTCTGACCAAGAGCATAACAACTAACACTTGCTACGTGTACATGATGTTTTTGAATCGGATCTAATAGATCGGATTTAAGTAGATCGGATTAAGAGTTATTTTGCGACGTGTATACATGGCAATTTCACTTAAATGCGATTAAACGTCTGGGGAAAATAAAGCATTGCGATTGGACTGAGGACGCACGTGCTGAGTGAGCCAAATAAGGCGTGGGGGCGTGGTCGCCAAACCTCCGGGGAACTACTGGGACACAAGCTAATCTTCAGCCCGAAAATGAATTCCCTCAGTGGACTCAAGGCTGGTAAAATCCCCTTTGGGTCTGGTTCTTTCAAATGCTAGTTAGCACCCTCCTAGCTTAGAAAAACGAACTGGTGAATGGGTGATGTGGAGTAACTTTGTTGTGCTTAATTACTTCGTGGGGCACTTTTACATCAATATATGGAAGCCACAACATTTATAGTCACTTAGGGACTTTAAATTAAGCAAAACTTTCATGTGAAAATCAACAGGAAGTGCCGCCATCTTTTTATCACTGACAAAGAGCACGGGCTCTTGGCGCCATCGTGTGGTCAACGAGCATGCGTGGAACGACCGGATTTATTGTAATTCTGATTAAAAGGTTACATGACAGAGGAACGTGTTTAATCGGATTTAAAAGAGGAATAAACCACCCACTTTAATCGGACTTAAGTTTAAATCGGAATAAACTTAAATCCTGTTCGGTAAGTGTTTACATGATGTTTTTAAAGTGGAATTAAGTTTTAATGAGATTTAAAGTGAGTTAAATCGGATTTAAATGCCTCATGTAAACGTACCAAGTGTCAAATGGCATGGTTGACCCACCTCCCTTGGTTTGCTACTGGTAGAGGGTAGAACAGACTGAGCCAAAGTTCAAACCAAACATTTCTTAGTCCTAATAGAACGTCTGCTTAAACCATGTCACTGCCTTGAACATGCCTCTACACAGAACCGTTGGTGATGCTCAAAGTTGATTGCTTCCCGGGAGAGTGGGTGGAGTTTCCCGCTGTGTAGGGAAGCCGAAAGTACTTGAACAAGCAAATTGTCTGAGTGAGTGTAGCTGAGCCGAAGGTGTTGCGTCACTACGAGGGCGAAGCCTGGGTAATATGCCCTTTGTTTTGACTTTCAGCCTCAAGTGTTTGATAAAGCATCCCTACTTGTTTATCACTCTCACCCACTAGCTTAAAAATCTGTATGTTTTGATTACATGTGCATGGATTGGAACTAAATATGTGTTTATATAGGATATGTTTTAAATACACACAAAATACAACAAACTTTCATCGGTCTACACAATTCGCAAGTGTTAGTAATAGCAAGAGGTTTTAACCTGTATATAAATGAACCATATGCTCTACTGTATTTATGTACACTGAGACTGTAGTTAGTAGCTACAGCTTCATGAATATCCAGAGTATGCATCTCTATTTTCCTCATCCTTTACTTTTTCAACTTCTTCCGCGTCTACTCCACTGTTCAACCTTCATCTTCAGTGAAAATGAGTATGCTGGGTGAACAGCCAGTGTGCCAAGGGGTTACATGCTGCCATTCCGACTTACTGTCATTCCGACATTGACGTTCAATTGTCGGAATGGTGATATTTTTTTAAGAAATGAAACGTCCCGTCATTCCGAATTTCATTTTTTCTTTTGTCGGAATGGTGGTATGTTGTTTTCTTTTCAACATACCACCATTCCGGCACCCAATTACAGCATCACACGCGTGGAAAACTCTCCATGGAATAATAGGGCTGCACCAGCTGCAAATGCCTGAGAAAGAGACAAGTCAAGCCAGAATGATCGCACCCACTGAGAAATTTACTGATGATAAGGGGTGATTTGTCTGCGTAAAACTGATGCTATTTGTTTTTGTGACAATTGCCTCACGTCACTCTTGTTCGTGGTTTTGGGCGAGTTCGGGTAGAGTTCAAGCAACATCGATCGATTACTGCCACCAAGTGCACAAGCCTCCGACCATACTACACCAAATGTCTAGTCATGTTGCGAACAGGGCTGGAAAAAAACACATCAACACAGTGTTCAAAAATGGAAAAAATATTGTCCAGATATAGTAGGGAATTCCATGTTCCACAATCGTGCTCCACAAGCTCCGATCAATCAAAGCAGCGGCAATAAAAGAACATTACCATTGGGATTTGAACCCAAGCAGCATATCGCATGAATGCAGAATATTTAACCACTCACATATCTCCACACATGACGGAATTCATAGTATATTTTGATTAAAGTCCAATAAGCATAGGCTACATGGAAATAGGCTACATGTATAAGTTGTCATTGCAAAATGCGTTGTTCACTAATTTTAAAAAAAGGTCACCAGTGTGCGGTGATCCTTCTCGTTTTCCTTGCATTGTAGGCTCCAAACTACATCGCAGGCTACAACAAGTTAAAAAATGGACAATATAACTGCAGTAGCCTGTTGGAATAGTGCGTAATGGAAAGGCACTCGGAAAGCATGATGACAAGAACTGGACACTTCTTCTTATTTCATAGTAGACTATTCTTTTCATTTCAATTCTACTATTGTAATACAAGCCTGTAACAAGCAGCCGGCCAATAGCCTACTGTTAAAACAAATGTTGTTTCAGCAGTGAGCACACTTCAAATATTTCAAGCAGCATTTACTGTCCACTCTGCGTGGCCATGATGACCTGTTGAAAGTGTTGCGTTGCCTATGAGTGTGAGAATGACTAAAGCCGGGCATACACTGTGCGATATTTTCGCTCGTGGGTATTAAGCTCCTGCTCACACTGCACGATGGAATTTCACTATTTAAAAGTTCACATCTCACGACTCACGTCCTCACACTATACGAGCCGACAGTCGGATGCGAGCCAAATGCTTCCACTGCGCGACGCGACAGGCATGTTTCCCCGGTCTGCAGAGGAGGGAACATGCGCACCTGAGGTGGAGATGAGGTCGCGCTCAACAGCAAATCGCACGGCCCTACTCATTTGTGCATGTGAAGTGTCAAATCGGGTCGTAGCACTGCTTCAACTGTGCGAATTACGCACAAGCCACGACCAGGAATTCAAACAGTTTTGATTTTCTTGCGACCCTGCCATTGCACAATCATGAGGCGAAATTGCTTGTCGTTACCCCATGTACACTGCACGATGCGAGACTCACGATTGACCTGCGATTGAGCAAGAAATCGTCCGACTCTCAAAAAGTCATGCGAGTGCCAAATCGGGGCAAAATCGGGCAAGAAATGCACAGTGTAAGCCCAGCTTTAGCTGAAAAAAAGGTAATTGGTGAAAGTGAGCACGATAGGGAAGCCGCTGCCTATCGGTGTAAGCTGTCTTCAGAAATAGTTTAAAACGTACCTGCTGCTAAGAACTGTACGAAGTGCCAGTTTTGTGCTTTTTATTTTCGGAAGAATTAGTATAGGCCTAATGGTTTCCTGATCATCCATTCCCCGACTCTGATTGAACGTCATCCCGACAGAAGACGCAGCTCACATCGCGGTCAAGTGTTAAGATAGAATATTCGTGACACCAACCACTAAATTGTATCCCCATTAATGACGATTTTTTTTAACATGTAAAAAAAAAAGGGGTGTGTGGAGGGTTGCTCGCCGATGCACGAGCGGTCTCTCTCTCAAAAAATATCCTCGTGGGGATCATCATTCAGCCAATGAACTTGATTTAGGCTCTACTTTAAAGAAAACTATGTGTGTCTACTGTAATAGGCCTACAGCTTAGACCAAGTTCTAGAAGGCTTGTCTCTAAAACAGATCAACGTGAGTGAACATCATTCAAGTTCAAAGTTGGGAACAACAACCCTGTTAAAATATTTTCTTGTAATTCAATATCTTCAGCTCATCCACTGATTGACCATGCACTCCATCTTCTGAATTTTTTGATGGTGAATTTACCGACTGGCAACATTGTATTGGGCATGGAACATTTGTGAGGCTGTTGTTTCGCAAGTAGAGGTGTGTCGTTCATGAACGATCCGTTCTTTTGAACGGCTCTCTGAAGTGAACGATGGGAACCGGATCACAGCTGGGGGAGCCACTCGACCGTTATTTCGTTCATTTTAAGCACGTGACCTCCACCAGAGTAATTAAATTTGGGAAAAAACACAATTGTTTGCCTCAGAGAGGCAAAAACGGTCTTTAGGAGCAGGAGAATAATCAGTTGTTGTTTGGACAACATTACCTTGAGGAGGAGTCAAAATATTGCATTCTAAACACTGAATAAATAATTTAAGAAAGAGCCAAAAGAGCCAGTTTTTTGAACGGCTCTTTGAGAAGAACGAGCCACTAAGATCCGGATCCCGAAAAAGAGCCATATATCCCATCTCTATTCGCAAGTAGGCTACGTTTCATTTCATCTCATATAGGCCTACCTATCGGTAAAGCAGCATTTTGTGCCCATGACTGACACGTGTATGTTAAGCAGGGTACAGATTTTTTCATGCAAAGTCGGGTAAAGGCATTGAGATGTTGAATTTGAGAATGTGAGAAAAGGAAACATCTGTCCTTCACGCTTTTTTTCCACGCCAGCTTCATACCATGTGTCTCTGTTACAACCACGGTGGAAATTATATTTTATGACCATAAATCAGACATATTCTATAGCCCCCATACTCAAATAGCGGCTCGCGAGCCATTTGTGGCTCGCGGGGCATCTATTTTTGGCTCTCGAATAATTTTGAAAAATTAAAAAATTATTTTTTTTTTTGGTCCGATCTCGCTGTCGCTCTTATTTTGAAATCGCGCCACAGACGCAATGAAGAAGCGTGCCGTGCCCCGCCCCCTCAGGCAGTTTCTCCCTCTTTGTGTCAGTCACTGCAGGCTCCGGACAGAAGCACCTACGACGCTAGCCAGTGGCGGAACAATTGCATACAGGGCCTCAGGGCAAGACACTTACAGGGCCCGCTATACAGCTTGCCAAGCTCATAATAGGGCCCCCCACCACTAATACGGGAGGGCCCTGGGCCCTGGGGCAACTGCCCTGCTCGCCCTCCCTATAGCTCCGCCCCTGCGCTAGCATTAGAGGTTGTGAGGTAGACTACAAGGGAAGGACTGTATCAGAGCCTGTAAATAAATTATTCACAAAGTTCTCTATGCATCGTTTTTGAAAGTAATGGTCCACATTTGATTGCAAACAGTGTGTTAGGACTTCGAATTGGTTTAGCAGTAGCTGTAGCTAGTTGCTAACACAAATGAAGGCAAACTGTGTTTGAACTCTGCTGGCAGCTAACTATTGGTAGCCTATTAAAAACGAATTGCTTAATAAACTTTTCACACTTTTAAACAGTCCCCAAATAGTTCGTTTGGAATGCAAAGACCCTCATAAGACTGCAAACAAAGTTATGAGCAACTTGACAATTTATTATTGGCTTTTGCATTTAATCAACATGGCATCAAATGTGCCATTTTCTTGTTGACAAAACCTGGTGTTCTCCTATCTATGTGTCCTCTTTGTTGGGTCCATTATTGCTTCTGATTCTCATTATGCGTGAGAGCTGCATAAACAAAGTCATAATAAGCAACATGTGTTTGAAAAGTCTTCAGGCTTATTGGTTTTCTCACTAAGAAATAAATCTTTATGAACGTAGTCTGCAAATATAAGTTTAGGCTAACAGATAATCTTATGTCATTTAAAAAAAATACTGAAGGGTGGGTGGCAATGAGAGCAAGGCAGGCACCTCACCCCACAATGCAGGCCCTTTATGAGAGAAATGTTCTCCCATCCTGTCACTAGAAACTAAATATCTGCTGTGGGTGTGAGTGCGTGTGTATTGTGCTTACAAAGGACTTATCATGTTTTGTTTTATTTTATTTATTCATTTATTTATTTTGGGTTTGGGGGTCGTGTCGGCCCGGCCCGGCCCTTTATTGGGAGGAATTTTGAAAAACTGGCTCTCGGGGACTTTTAATTGAGTACCCCTGCTATATAGGCCTAGGCCTAACTGTCTAAAAGTTTAGGCTTATTTTGTTTCTGAGGTGAGCTCAGTCACTTTTGGCCGCGAGAGACTTTGTTTGGAATGCTTATTTGCGCCACGGCTTGCATTTTTGTTTAAGATTTGTAACGTTGAAACTGAAGACTTGATTTCTTCTATGTGTAGGCCTATATTTTTTCGCTTGGTTTAATTAGGGACAGTGCAAAGAACTGTTTTTTGTGACATTCGGACATTGTTTTGGAAAGGAATATAGGCTAAGCGAAATAGTCCCGCTGCCGCGTGGGTTATTCTTTTATGACGTGCATGTGGATGAACTTCATTGAAGTTGCGTGCAATACTGAACAGTGAACTGAAATTTAAAATAAGCTGTCATTTTTTACAACATTTTCTCGGGGGCTGCTATGAATTAGGAGGAAAAGTTTGACGCCGCTCACAGTGACCACAGTATTGGCTAGAGTGCCACCATATCAGCACCATGGACAGACGCCACGATATCAGCACCATGGACAGACCTTGGCGAGCCAGGCCATAGGCAGAGATGAAAGCGTCGTTAACGGAAACATTAAGCACCACGACCATGGACAGCTCCCCACAAATGTCGGAATGGTGACATTCAATTGTCGGAATGGTGATACCAAAATGTCGGAATGACGGGATGTCGCAATGGCGTCATGTCTGAATAGTGCTATGTCGGAATGACGAGTGCCCCCCGTGCCAAGCAACTATTTGCTGAGATGCGGTAGAAAATAATTTGTTTCTCAACATGATGTCCCGTTCCAAACACCGTTTTTTAAATGAGATACACTCTTCACATATACAACACCAGAAGAAATTGTGGAAGATTGGAGACGATAAAGAAAATGATGTGAGAGGGAGACACTAGAATGGACATGATCGCCAATGCTCCAACTAAAAAGGATCAGAGACATTCCTTTATTGCGTCATTCCCTTTTTGTTTATTAAAACAATATTCCATTACTTCTTTACTAATAAATCCATTGGAGTTCACATTTCTCTGTATCTCAAAACGTAATAGAAGACATGGTTTAAAAAAAAAAAATGGCCCATTTCATGAAGTAGGAAAATGCAGAGCAACAATAAACCCGCTGAGAAATGTGGGGTTGAAAGAGTTCAGTGTCTGGTGCTGTAAGATTGGATGGGTGAAGCGACACAATAGCCGGGTTTTCAAGGTAATTACAAAACTATTACCAGAATGACTCTCCCAGGTAATTCAGGGAGGTAAGTCATTCAGGCGCTTGTTAACAGCCTGCGCTGGCCAAGATGAAAGACACCTGAGCGCAAAGTTATTACAGAAAATTGGCCACCTGGGAAGCCCCCCCTGAACAGTTCCTATTTCCATCTTTCAATGGATACCAGTTTATGGAGACACAGTAATTATTATGCCTCTCTCTCTTTCTCTCCCCCTCTCTCTGTCCTTGTAGGATCCCCACAGATAATGCAATCTGTTTTAGGTGCACGCTTACAGACACCTATCTCTCTCTCTCTCTCTCTCTTTGTAGGATCCCCACAAATAGCGCAATCTGTTTCAGATGTATGCTTACAGACACCATCTGTGGAATTCAGGTTTTTTGTGTATTGTATTGTCCTATATTAATGTGATTTACGGTATGTGTTTAGCAGTTGTTATTTTCAGCTGTGATTAATTAGTACCTTCTGTTTAAATCTGCCTAATACAGTGCTAAACGAACTCTAAAGGGTCTAAGCTTTCCAATGATATGCATTGTTTGACATGTTTATTACACCTTATGGTTTATGAATGATGAATTATGAATGAGATATTGGTGGGAGGTGTGGTCTAAACCCGGTACAGGGGGGTGTGTAGCTTAAGAGGTTAAAGTGCGACGCAACATAGCCTTCACTCTGCGCCAGCCAGGCAACCAGTAGAGTAGAGATAGGCAATCTATTGTGCAATGCACAGATTTTGCGAAATGCTTAGTTGACAGCAATATCTAACCAGCAGCCGTCTCGCCAAATCGCCGTTCATTTTATGCATCCAAAGTTTTCCGTTGGACTGTAGAAACCGAACGTGACCAAAGGCAGATTGACGCATTGCACTTGAAACCCATGCGCTGCCTATCAGGACCACGTTGACATTAAAAGTCCGATTGATATTCATTTCGTACCAAGGGTAAAACTCCTAGTGATTTTATATGAACAAGACATCTCTTGCCCTAACCATTATTCGGTGTTGTTGCATCGTTGCGGCATATCGTCAAAGGCGCCGCTTTCTCGGGCACACACGGATGACCATTGATTGGATGATGACAGCATCCAAAACTTAGCCTACAAGTTGTTCGTCAAATCACCCTTCATTTCTTTAGTTTCTAGTGGTGTTGTTGGCTGACCAGAGAGAACGACCAAAGCTTTCCTGATGAGACTGTAAAACCAAACACAAATAAAAGCAGAGCAACGAGCCGCGATTGACTTGTGTTGTTCCCATTGCACTGTCGTCCGCATCGCGTTGACATTGACAGTTGATAGACGTGCGGTGCAACAGTCATAACGAAACAAGCATCTGCAAATTTGATATGGACAAAACAATCTCTTAACCCATCCATTATTGAGTTGTGTGGCATTGTTGTGAAGCATAGGCTAATGGCCGCATTCAGGTTAAGTTAAAAAAATAAAAAAATAAATGTTTTTTTTACTTTTTTCTCTAGCGCGCGGAAATAAGACAACCCCCCCTTTTAGAGTACTATTTTTATAACAAAAACCACGTCTTATATTCGGGCCAATACGGTATGGCCCACTAGGTGGTGCATGGTAATGGCTGACAGTGTTAAGACTGTTGATTATGTGTATATTGACTGCATGCTTGCTTCATTTTGCAGCCCAGTACGGACAGGATGATCAGCTGAAGAAATGGATTAGGAAGGCAATGATGGTGGGTTTTCTCCCACTAGGCCCTGGTCCGCAAAAAATCAGATTAATGGTAATGTCAAGGGCCTTACCAGCCGGTACCCAGAGCTCCAGGACTTTAAATACAGTACATGGATGGGGGGGAAACGCACGTCCGGCAACAGGACTAATAACCAAGTAGCTAAGAAACATGTCTGACCTTCCTCTGGTACCCTTATGTATCGCAGATAAAATTAAATAATCACAATTTCTGTCCATGCACACACGGACACAGACACACACACACACGGTGCCTCTTGCACAGCAGTGTTCTCACTTAGTCGAGGCATGGTAGCTTTTCAACATACTGTAATCCTTGGCTTGACGGTGATTCACAGGTTTACCTCAAGTCCCCAGCCCTATGGGTGGGCCTGCGCGTGCGCATACACGGGCCTTGAAGGGTAAGTGTGCATTTCTTGATGCCAGGCTGTGGTTAATTCTCAGTGTAGGCCTACCAATTAAAGGGGGATTCACACAGGCTGACAGTTTCACCCTTCTGGGCGTGTGGGGAGATTTGTACAACCCCTACGGCTTAGCATCTTAAAACCAAAGAAAAAAGTATTAGTTTCTCATTGGTTTTGAAGCTAACTGAACCCAGCTGTAGCCTGGGTAGCTGAACCAACTTTACTGTGGAGATGAGAGGAGTGCCCATACATACCGGAGTAGGTTTCCCGTGTACAACCATTTGTGTTGTGACGCGGGGCAAGATGCTAAGCAGCCAACCATGTGAGCTCATTTTCTGACCGACAGCAGTTTCCAACTATCACAGGTTGAAGAGTGCTCAGTCGGGGGTGTTTACAAACGTGCAACTCATGTATTTGCCCTTACGCCACTGTACAGCCAGATTCCTTTATTGACCATGGGTGTGTGTAGCCTGGTCCTGACCATCCCATAATACTACCATTGCCATTTCGTATTCATGGTCTGGACTTTGTTTGATCTGACGAGATTGCAGGAAGCAGGAAGGACATTTTCGGAAAAATCAGGATTTAACTTATAAATTGTTGAACAAACATGTCTGACGTCTATCTATGGCGACGTACAACCGTTTAACAGACATGTCTGACGGAACATCCAGCCGTAGGATAAAATTACAATGTCGGACCGTTTGTCAGAACACCGGCGCAAATCCTACCGGTCAACATCGCTCCACAGAAGACCGGTACCAGACGTAGGGTGGAGCCAAGTGTCTTGGCGGAAGTACGTAGGATGGCGCGTGAGGCTAGGGTGCGTGTGCGTTTACACAGTTACACATGAAGGGTTCAGATGCAAAACCCCCTAAGTGCTTTTTCAGAAAATAATCTTAATTCATTTTTATTTAATACAAAGCTATCAAAATTGCATATTTGTTTTATTTTATTATAATAATAATTGTAATATAACTATTTATATGTATTATCAAGTACATGAATGTAAACTAAACCAACAATGGGGTTCTCTAAAAATATAGAAGTGCAGGTCTTCAGAAATGGAGTTAAGGGGTTTTGCATCTGAACTCTTCACATTTTGTTTTCAATCAGACAAATCTTTCGCTGACTTGTACCTGTGTCTCGTGACCTTGTCACTGTGAATATTGACTATAGAGCCATTTTATTTTCTCCCTCTTTACTTTTATTCAGCTGGGTTTGAGTCAATAACAAGTCAGATATTTGTGCAGAAAGGCAATCGCAAGCTTACATCACTCCACTTTGTGTGGGCTTTGGGAAATGCAATGCAAGTTTGGTTATTTCACACACAATTGAGAGCACATCGTGCTTCCTGCTAAAACACCTTCCTTTTTCCAGAAGTTTTCAAGGCCAGCACCCAATAGATACTGTAACATTCTTTGACTTGTTAGCCAAACTCTCGACTGCTCACTGTTCTCGTGAGTGTTGTGCAATGCTTTGCTAGCAGTGGCCTTGTTAACAAGTGTCTGTTTTGAAAGTCTAGCTGTGACCATGACAGGTGGGTCATGTTGTCAGCAGCACAGCGCTCGAGAGTGTGTGGGCAGATCAATATGAAAATGTGAAAAAAATATCTGATATGTGAAAACAGACATACAGTAGGTAGACATAGGGGTGGGCGATATGGCAAAAATGTTGTATCACGATATTTTAACATGAAATCACGATTCCGATTTTTTATCACGATCTTCCATCCAAAAAATAAAAACAGCAAAAAACAACTTTCATATACTTGCAATTTGTAATTTGCAGTCAATAAAATGTTAACACACTGATGATACTCTCATAAAGTGTACAATTGGAATACAATAATGTAAAGAATAAAGTGAAGACAACAACACAAGTGAGAAAACGTCACTCTGATACTGATAATAAACATCCTCACTGCAAGACGATCTATACGATTTCTCCACTTTGGCAGATCCGAGACGATATTTTACTCAATATCGCGATTCACGATATAATATTGTCATATCGCCCATCCCTAGGTAGACATCTTTCTTTCTATGATAGCCCAAATGGCTTTTTCACACAAGCTTTTACTGAAAAAGAAAGAAAAAGAAAAGGGGAAAAGAAACTGGAAGGATGAGAGTTCATGTAAAGCTATGAATACCTGAATATAAATGAATGAATAAAAAGGCATGTGTCCTTACGCCCACATATTTCTGAAAAGAAGATACTGTACAGTATACAGTCGGTCCCCCTACAATGCACACCCTTTACCGAGGTAATGCCACGTCATCCACCTCGGTACGTACCGGGCCTAGCTGCAGTGTACCCAAACAACCGCCGGGTGGCACTTGGGAGCGCTCGCTCAATACCCATTCACTCACACGCACACACGGGCGCGCACACATACACATACACATACACATACACATACACACACTCTCTCTCTTTCTCTCTCTTTCTTGTTCATATCAGATAACCATAGCACAGAGTGGTGAAGAAGCGCAAATGTGTTGGCAACATTTATTACCATATGGAATATTTTAGACAATGTTGACGGCATATTAATATGCTCATATTCACCAGCACGCACCGATTCAGCGGATAACGACATGCCTAATTAAATTGTGTGAGAACACCTCCAGGAAGTAAGAAGAGTCATAAAAAGAATAAATAGCCTAATGAATTTTCTTTTCTTTTTTTATGATGATCGGATGAATTGCTATTAATGTGCAAGCTCTAGCCTATGTGTAGACGTAAATTGAAGCCACAAGCCCCGATACCGATTCTCGCATCGCAAGATTTGAAACGTCTAATATTGCAACTTCAAACTTGTTATCTGGATGTGGATACTTTTTTCATTTGGTAAAAATTATGGAGAGTGCAATAGGGGGCCTAAACCTCACTGCAGTAACCTACAGCGCCGCGTTTGAGTGTTTAAGCGTTGGCTATTTATCTTACATCGCCAACAGCTGGGGCGATAACCTAACCTACACTTCCGTAATCAATGCTTAATTTGTAAATCACATGCAAAAAACATATGACATCACAGCGACGGTGAGTTGGACAGAGGTCCCGGAACGCACAGAAAAACTATAATTACGCAAACGAATACAAAAGGGAAAAAAACAGATGCAATTCCCTGCATTTGAACGACATTGAGTCCCATGTCAGCTCATATCCATACGTTTGTTTCTTAATACAAGGGACGGTTGGCAATCCAATGCCTATTTTAAACAACAGCCATAGCATAGGCTTTGTTGGCGACTTTGTTGCATATGATTTGGCTGATCCGCATGTGCTGTTGCGATATGCCACTTCACTGTTTCGAGAGCTCGCGCACTGATGGTAAGCGAGCTGCGATTTTCAGGGCTCGCGCACTGATGGTAAGCGAGCTGCGATTTTCCCGGTAGAGTTGGCTTTTCACACTGACTGTCTGCTCGCGCTGCGGTCCGGTTGAAAATCCCTCCGACCAATGTTTTATTTGGAGTGTGTAGGCCCTATTTGAATGAAATATCACATTGTCTTTGCTGTTTTCGTGCTCAAATTGACTTGTAAGCAACTGGCGGGTCTTGGGAGAGAAGATAACGCGTGGGCACACATGCTGAGCGCTCGCCAGCCGAGGAAGATCTCATCCTCTCACCCAGGCTGTCTTTTTCGCTAGGCAACATGACTGATCAATGCACCAAACGCAGCCCAGGTGCCACTAGAAATTAGTATGTCCAAAACCTTGTGTGCCGACCAAAATTTGATAAAAACTTTTAAACAATGTTTGGCACAGCCAGTGTCGTGCCGAAAAGCGAGTCCCTGCCAGAACAAGAGTGCCCTCATTGAAACCAATGTCATTTTTTGAGAGAAAAATATACTCATTTTTGCAGAATGAATTACATAATATATGAACTAAAATATGCTTATGAAATATTACTCGTCCTCCACTTAATATGAGCTATTTGACTGAAACTGCAACTTTTGTTATGACAATTAGGCTATTCGATTCCTTTATGGAAATAATAGCCTACTGAAATTGTAACCAGCTCTTTGTAGCCTAATTCTTCCAGAAGGAATGCAGATGCTTTATGGATATGCTTTCCATCCATGCACTCTCCGTGCAGGGGTGGTGGAAAGACACCAAACGTGCCATCACCACCCCCCCGGACCCACGAAACCCACTGCGCTCCGAAGTTGAATTCCTTTTACTTTATTGCTATGTGTGCATAAAGCGCATGTTCGATTTGCTGTAATAGGCTACGACCAGTAGCCTCGACGTGTCTGTCTTTTCTTTTCCTTCTTTCAATATTTAGTAGGCTAACATATGTTTAAGCCTAAAAATATAATAAATAAATAGAAATAATTTGGTATCCATGTCTGGTTAGCGTCTGGGCATTTGTGGTCTTTACCTGGTTCTCCGCACCATCTTATGACAATGTTGAACATAAAAAACGGATGCACACACGTCATACTCTTTTATTACCTCATATTGTTTTTATTGTAGGCCTATTGATTTTTAATTCTGTGTATAGACAAATAAACGTAGGCTAAACTTGACATTTCAGTAAGAGTGTACATTTATTTTACAAGTATACAGAGTTTTAGTAGACAATGCCTACACAGCAGCCTTTACAAGTTGCCTAATGTAGGCTACACTGCAGATAAAGACAGCAGAAAACATCCTTTCTGCCCGGCTTAACCAGAATTGCGTTCCGTCCCTTTCGCTGTGTCTCCTGCGACTCGGCCTGTTGTTTGTGCAGTAGTGCGCTCTTTCCCTTCACCTACCAGTGGGCTCACCACCTAGATCGATGATTTGGTCGATGACTGTAGGCCTATCCAGGTGACTGGACACTTAAAAGACTTTGTAAGGATTTATTTTTAGGCATAGCCTACTTAGATTTTTTTGCCGCCTTTGTCCTGAGTGAATTCTGAATCAAGACCAGACTGCGTTGCTGCCACCCTTGTTGAGTCACTAGCCAACTGCACTTTTTGCACCATGGGATTTACAGTATGGACACGGGAGTAAGGACATTGAAGTAGGCTAGGCTAGGCCTACACCTGGACACTTAAAAGACTTTGTAAGGATTTATTTTTAGGCATAGTTTGATTTTTTGAACGCCTTTTTATTGATCTATGTTTTTATTGCTATTTGTAACATCACAACAAATAAACATTCAAACTTTTGAAACAATATCCATACTCTGCCTTGCATCTCTCGTGTGTGTGTGTGTGTGTGTGTGTGTGTGTGTGTGTGTGTGTGTGTGCGCGCGCGCTCGTGAAAAAAAAAACTCTTGGCCGCAAACTGTTAAACTCACACGGCTTGGAGGGGTGCTTACATACATTTCAACTGACTACAGTCTTCAACTGTGTGACGCTATGAATGTTTGTCTGTGGGGGAGGGGGTGATTAAACCCCTACACGCACACAAAAGAGCTCGTGGTGTGACAGGTTATCCAGCCTCCGAAGAAGGAGTCATAGTTCACAAGTGTCCACAAGCACTAATAATAATAATAATTTTTTTTTTTTTTAAAAAAAACGTCTTTTTTATTTAATTTAATTGTAGGTAGGCCTATGCAAACTGGATTGGGAGATGGTGAATGAAAGACAGAAAAAAGTCGAGTTTAAATTCACATGGTGGTCTTGTTTAGGGCTCACACTTGTGTTATTATCAAATGCCCTATGCTAAATAAAACGTGCAATTTGCTGACTGTATTTCTACTACTACTAAAACTGGGGGATGGACAAGCACGGAAGCACAAACACAGGCAGACGCCTGGAGGGGCGCTTACATAGATGTCAACTAACTACAGTCTTCAACTGTGTGACGGAGTGAATGTTTGTCTGTGGGGGAGGGGGTGATTAAACCCCCACACGCACACAAAAGAGCTCTCTCTCTCTCTCCAACAACACAAGAGGGAGTATTCGCATTGGACGCACTTGTTTAGTCCCTCACAATGTGTAGGGCCTATGCTTGGTTGCCATATTAAAATCAGGTTTTAAGAAGAGCACACACAATCGAATCGAAAGTAGCCTATAGCCAAATATTTTAATTAAATTCGGGCGGTTGGTTGAATCATTCAACTAGCCTAATTAAAAATAGCCTATATAGGCTCACCAACACCAACAATTATGAAATAATGAAAACAAATGATATTGTTAGTGCATGAGCCAGACCACCGATCGCAATCGAAAGGGTGGGCAAAGTCTTGTTGGTATTTTATTATTGCTATATATGTCCAGTTTATGAATTGGTATGATAACCTTTGCAGAACAGTAGCTTTATCATATTTATCATGCATTTCTTATTTGAACCATTTTACACTAAAAACGCCTAGGCTAATTTCCTAATATCTTGATAAATTGAGCATAAAAATGGCTGTGAGGTAAATATATTTATAGGAAAAGTTGTTATACAAAATTCTTAGATAGTTCAAAGGACACATTACACATATTTCCCACTTAATTTAGCTTAGGCCCCCATTTTCACTGACTTTCATTTAAAAATGAGGGTTTATTTCTCAAGAGTGAAAATACTGGTAGATTGGGGAAAAAAAAAACTTCTATGCCTCACCACACAATGTTCCCAGTACATTACAATACAGGTGGGTTTTGTATTACAAGTTTCCTTAAAAGTTATCTTTCATTATCCAAACAAAGTGTAATGTACTTAAATGTGAACTAATTTACATACACACTCGAATTTGATATGTAGACAAAGACCTATTGGATGAAGCAGAGACTACACTTTTTACACCGACTAAGGGTGTTTGGAGAGGATAAAGTCACTTTTTGTACCATGCTGTTGTTGAGAGTGTACTACACTATACAATCCAGTGGCATGCACAGACATTTTTGGGGGCAGGTGCTCAAGGTGGGGGCGTGGGCATGTGGAACTTCCAGTTTCCTTGCTAGGTTAGAGCAGGAGTGGGGAGCCATTTTCATTCGTGGGCCATTTCAAATTTTATAAAAGGCTGCACTATGAACACAAATCAGGATTTCCCCCTGCTGTTTAGGCCTATATTGAAGGTGGGCACCTTCACAACAGACCCCACCTCCACTAGGTCCCCTGAAAGCATAACTTAATTGTGTTGCAAATTCAATTTCTGAGAGTTCTTTACAAAGCATGTCAAATTCCATGTGAAACTGCATAAGATTAAAATTACCGTAAACAGCCCTTGAGCCACAAGTTAGATTCCCCACCCTTGTATTATAAACTATATTATATCATGGGGAATTGTCACATATTGTGACAAAAAAAGGGAACTTTCAAAAAGGGCCCTTTTTTCGTCCAATACTGCGAAGGGGCAGGTGCTTTGGCACCACCTAGTCCTTTCCTAGATCTGTGCATGCCTGTGATACAATCACTTGGGTTTGGAAATCTAACAGTAAACGTAAAGTCCCAAATCAACAGACTGACCCGCTCTGAACTGAAAGTAGTGGGGGTGAGGGATCACCCCACCTTCCAAGCAACATACTGTATGAAGAGTCCAGAGAGCAGACCAGTAACGGGGAATAACAGATTACATGTTTCACGATTACATTATTAACAATCAAATAATTGAAGAGTTGTATTCGCTTACAGTTACTGCTTCAGTGTCTGGTAATCAAAGTACATTTACTATGTAAAAATAAGTGGTGGTTTCTAGATTCATATGTTATGCTATTCTCAAATTTTGATCATTCCACACATTACCAGAAACCCAGAGAAAACACATAATGTGCATGCGTGTTGGTGTGGCAGTGGCTGTGTGTCTGTGCCTGACAGATGGAGTTGACTCTATGATTCTGCTTGCATTTGTCTCCTTCTGCTCAAATATCTACCTTCATCTGGCTGTCCCGGCTGGTAACTCTTATAATATCGTCTTCGGCTGAGTTTCCCAAAAACACACACACACACACACACAACCAACCTCCAGTAATTGCATTTGCTCAAATTACTGTAATTGAGTATTTTGATGAGTAACTTGTAATTTCCAAATGAGTTATTAAAATGGGTGATTTTATTTTTACTCAAATTACAATTTGGCCCAAGTATTTTACTTACATCTACCTTGAGTACTGAGGAAGGCAAAATTGAAATAAAGGGGGAAATCTGTCAGACATGAAGGGAAATTGTGCACACTCCTAAAGAAATTTGAAGATGTCTTAACTACTCCCATAGCTCATATAGTAAACAAGTCCTTGGAGGAAAATTATTTTCCTAATGTACTAAAAACAGCTATAGTGACTCCTATCTTTAAAGCTGGGGACAAACAGGATGTCACTAATTATAGACCCATTAGTATATTGCCGGCCATTTCGAAAATAATAGAAAAAACAGTTGCTGAACAGCTTGTGGAGCATTTAAACACAAAAAAACTCATGCACCCCATGCAGTTTGGTTTTAGAGCCAACCACTCAACCGACACTGCATGCTGCTATTTTATAGAACACATCAAGGCAAATCTTGATAATGGAGGAGTGGTGGGTGCTGTGTTCTTGGACCTTCGCAAGGCTTTTGACACAGTCAATCATCCAGTACTCCTCTCAAAGTTGGCGTGCTTTCAGCTGGCTCCAGGTGTACTAAACTGGATAGAGTCCTATCTATTAAATAGGGCCCAATGTGTTAAGATAAATGATAAAATATCTTCCTTAAAAGCATGCTCTATGGGGGTGCCACAAGGTTCCATATTGGGACCTTTGTTGTTCAGCACTTACATAAATGATCTTCCATCTGTATGTGAGGGTGTGGAGATACTGATGTATGCTGACGACACTGTATTATTTACACACGGCAAAGATCCGGTACAGGTGGCCAGCAAACTGACTCAAACACTAACTAAGGTCTCAATGTGGTTAAAAACCTCCTGCCTCACACTAAATACCAACAAAACTGTTACAATGTATTTTCACAATAGATTTAAACTAAATGTTGTTCCAGACATATATGTTGATGGAACAAAGCTGCAAAATGTTGATGAGTTTAAATATTTAGGTGTGACCTTAGATTCTACTCTTAGTTTTAAGAAACACATTAAAAAGCTGGGTAATACTGTAAAGTATAGCATATCAAATTTTAGACATATCCGTAACTCTCTGAGTATTGATGCTGCTGTGACTTATGTCAATGCTATGATCATGTCCCACCTGCATTATTGTTTATCAAGCTGGTCCCAGGCCAACAAGACTGTCTTAAAATCCATTGATTCACTATACAAGCAGGCCCTGAAGGTCCTAGATAGAAGATCTTTTCAGTACCACCATTGTCCTATACTGAGCAAGTATAATATGCTCAGCCTTGAAAACATCATACAATTTTCTGATCTGCGGCTAATCCATAAAATTATTCACAATGCAGCACCCCCACCCCTAAGAACATTTGTTCAACCCTGCTCTGAATTGATGAGCAGAACGTCAAGATCCACCATTAGGGGTGATTGTAGTCTCCCAATCCGACGAACTGCTTTTGCTCAGTCAGCCTTCTCCTTCAGGGCAACCAAAACATGGAATAGTCTACCCAGTAACCTAAAAAGTATTACTGATTATCAGGCCTTCTCAAGGGGTGTGAAAAAATGGATATTAACCAACCAGTCTTGTCAACATTAATCATATGTTTTTAAAATATGACTCACACTGTATGCCATTTTAGTGTGTGTGTGTGTGTGTGTGTGTGTTTGACCTATGGCCTATGGATGTGCTTACTTGTTTATATCTTGTCTATGTTATTGTATTTTAATATTTGTTTTACCTGTCCAGGGACTGCAGATGGAAATTAGCTATATAGCTATAATCTGGCACAAGCCATCTTTTTACTTCTGTAATCAATGTGTATTGTGCATGGTCCCTGTTGAACTAAACTAAATAAACTAAACTAAACACAATTTACCTTCATGTCTGACAGATTTCCCCCTTTATTTCAATTACCATTTAGCATAAATTATCCATTTTGGACTTATCTATTGGATGACTCTCTAGGGCCCGCCGGCCCCATACCATTAGTCCGACAGCCCATAGACGGTACACAATAGAGTTGCAAGCAACTGGCTGAGAATAGTAGAGCACACATCAGGGACTAGATCTGAGGGAGTAGCAACGCAGCCTGAAAACTGTTTATTAGAAGATATACAAGACGTCTTATTTATTAACAAAACTTATTGATGAATTTAATCTCACAACTGGGAATTAAATGAAATCCACCAGACTATTCCTTTGGTAGGCTTCCCCGCCTTTGAAATTGAAGGTCCCAGACCCACACACAATGAAATCCAGACCCCTAAATTCACAGTAATGGGCTGTTGTATCAATGAACCGACCCTTGGCCTGCAACTTTGCCACACCAGGGCACACAGAATTTTGTTGTCACGATCGCCAGATTATTGGAAGATGACATGTGTAGAGATAGACAGAGGTCACGAAGGGTGCTATTTAAGGAAAGCGATAGAAAGACAAACTGAAAGTAACTAACTTCTACTCAATTTTTTTTTTTTTAAAGTATTTTGTTTAAAACTTTTACTCAAGTAGATCTTTAAAGAGGTAATTTTACTTCTACTTTGAGTAGAATTTGAACCAAGTAATGGTATTTTACTATTTTTACTTAATTACATTTTTTAGTATTCTTTCCACCTCTGATAGCCTCCTACTGCAAATGAGCCTAGCGACAGGCCAATTCACTCTTGGCTGAAAACGCTCAACTACATTATAACAACATTGCTAACAATGCAGGAAGTCTTAGGTAACCGATTAAGACTTGGCCATTACTATTTGGTGACAATAAGGCTATAACAGAGGGACTGCGTTACGACCTTAAAGCCAGCCGGCCGAGGTGCACCACATGACAGCCGGGGTACACCACGTGACAGTTTTCTTGAACTACTTTGTACCCAGTGCGAGTACCACCGAGCCACCAAGTTATGTGATAGGGAATATCTTAACATGAAATACAAATTTTCTAATGTAAGGGGGAGGAGGCTAGGGCTACAATAGAAAAATAATGTAAAGTAAATACAAAAAATAACTTAATCATAAAAACACAAAAGGACAGTGCAGGCCGTGGAAAGCTCAGAGCCTTAAAGCTCACGATGAGATCAGAGCTCTTTCAAACAGTTTTCATACGCTGGGACAGGACTTGGAGCTGTCCATGGATGTATTCATGAAGCATTTAGGTGCCAACTCTACATTGCATCGACAAATACGTAGAACATAAATACAACAGACATCAGCTTCAGCTTCAGCTACATCAGCTTTTCTGGACTCAGCATGGAGAGTGTGAATCAAGACAACTTCCACCATGTGAGGACTATCTCCTCATGCATGCTATGTTTGCCAACTATCAGGCTGGCATCTTGAGAGCAAGTCTTCAGCAGCATCCACAAATCCCAAGCCCACTTGACCATGGCTGGGACAACTATGAAAATGACCAGCTCACTATACAGTGGATGCGGCAACCTCCAGCCCCTGAGGCAGTGCTACAATGTCTTGCAAGTGCAGCCATCAATGTAAACTGCCAGATTGCCAATGTCTGAGAATTAGCTCAAAATGCACAACCCTCTAAAAACTTCAGACATGCGTATCTCAGCATGAAGAGGATAATCATGGTGACATATTTACAGATGCTTACTGGAATGAGTCAGATCTTGAGGACTGAAATAATGCTCTTTAGTTTATGTTAATATGGTTAATGTGTATTTGTTCATGTTATTCTTGCTATTGCAGGACAAGTTTAATAAATTAAAAAAAAACACACATTTTTATCACATTTTGTCATTCACATATTGCTTAGGTGATTCTATTAGGTTTATCGGTATGGTCTAAAACCTTTTTAGGGTCTTGATTGAAGGGAAAGCATCCCTGAGGAAATGTAAGCACCCTGTGTGGTCAACAAACTGCATAATAACGAAGAACAACAATACAGTTTTCACATTTCCGTTTTACTGGTCCACCATTTCAACGCATGATCTTTCACTAACTACCTCTTTGCAATGGTTATCATGCCATATTACAGTTTTTCTCGATTGGTTTGGCTAATTTCTCGAAACTGAGATGACATTCTCAAAACAACACGGACAAATCCCCAAACCAACTTGCAATTTCCCAAAACAGAATGGCATTTTTCATTGCTTTCATCAGATATCAAATGCTTTGTACATGTCTCAAATGTTTAGTACATCTCTGATGGATATGTACAAATACCCTTCAGTTGACACATTCAGCATACATTCAGCACATTTTCCAAATAAATTGGCCTTGCTTATCTAAACGAATTAGACAATTCTCAGTCTAATGGTTGCCCTCTCCAAAACACGTCAGCATTATTTCATTGTGTAAGTCATCATATGCAAAGTGGTCTACGCAATTCCCAAAACAGTCAAGGACATCATATTTTAAGAATTTCATTACATAGTAAATCCATGACAGTGTTCAACAGGTCAGATGGTATTGTAACTTTACTAGTTAGTAGAAAATAATTTTACAACCGTGTATACTACAGTTTCCTCTGCTATTTGGCTAATTTCATGACATTTTTTCAAACGACATTCTGTTTTGAACAATTGCTAGTTGCTTTGGCATTTGTCCATGTTATTTTGAGAATGTTATCTCTGTTTTTAGAAATGAGCCAAACCCATGAGAAACCTGTGATATATGGGCATTACTTTCTGTATATGAATTTACAGTAAAGAAAGTTACTGATAAATGTCCTTGGTAAATTATCTGTGTTGTCAAACTTCAATGGTTTCACTCACTTTTTCATTTTTATACATAGTCGAAATCTGTTAGCTGAACGTAGATAAAACACCTAACCATTTTGACTGGCAGTGCTTACACAATGGCAAAGGGACAATGTATTTTGGGAGTACTGATGATGTATATGGGGAAGAAATTTAGTTTTGACACATGGGTAAACTGTTTTTGGGGTGATATGAGCGAGTGATGAGGATCCATGTAGTTATGCTGAACCATCCAGTTTATTTTGACAGAAGGACTAAATGAATGCAAATGAGCCAAAGCAATTGAGAAGGATTCATGCCATTTTGATGGTACTGACTATTTATATGTGAGACGGTTTAGTGCTGATGCAAGAATGAGGTGTTTTGGGAGGTATATGACATTTTGCTAGTTATCTAAACTGTTGTGCAGAAGTGTAAGAATGTTTGGCCAAATGACCCAATGGTTATAGGAATGTCATCTCAGTTTCAAGAAATGAGCCAAACCAATCGAGAAAAACTGTAATGTACAGTATATGGTTATCACATGTTAGTATGTGTTTGTTCATTATGTTTTTTGGTGTTGTTTTGCTGTTGGGGGAAAAGTAAAAAAAAGTAAAAAAAAGAAGGGAAAAAAACGGATTTCATATGTTATCCTTTTTATCACATTTTGTCATTCACATACTGCTGAGGTGATTCTATGAGGCCTATTAGTGTGGTCTAAAAACCCCTGTAGGGTCTTAATAGAAGGGAAAGCATCCCTAAGGTAATTGAAGCACCCTGTGAGGTCAACAAACTACATAATAGCAAAGAACCACAATACCGATTTTCACATTTCCATTTTACTGGTCCACCATTTCAACACATGATAACTACCAAAAAGCTACCTGTTTGCAATGGTTATCATGCCAAACTGTTTACTTGAGATGTCCAAGATGTCAAAAAAACAGATTAGAACTTGCCCACCCGTTCGATTGCGAGAGGTCAATTTTTGGGTTCTGGCTCAAGGCCTATATGTAGCCGCCTTAACAATAGAAGTAATTAGGCCTATTAATGAATTCGTTTGCCAAAAAAATAGGCCTAAGCAAAAAAAAAAAAAAAGAAAAAGAATTTCACACTTATCTTAACACTTATCATACTGTCACAGGTGGGGGGTGCGCGTTTGACAGCGGCACCCCCACTTAATACCAACTACCCCGAGGAGCATTGTACACATCAGGAAACACCAAGACAACAAAGTCATTTAAATCAAGTATTTATTTTCTATTTGGAGACATAGTTCTGTATGCATGTGTGTGTGTGTGTGTGCGCGTGTGTGTGGATGTGTAACCAGTTCTCTGTCCGCGGGGTCCAATGGTCCAATGTCTCTGATCAGCACCTCAAACCTCTCACTCGGTCCGTGCGCATCGTAGCCTCCGACAGGTTGGGCGGGGCCACCTGGCTCGTCTGGGCACGCGGAGGCGGATCAGCTGGTGGAGATAGGAGAAGGGTAAACAGGCTTCCAGTCTCTGAATTCGTATGAATAACGCACAGGGGGATGCTAACTCCCATCACCAATTGTGAATAAAATATGCCTACACAGCACGAGTAACTAAGCTACTTATTTAAAGGGGCACACGTGAGCAGCACAGCAACCAACACAGCACACATAAAACGATGGTGTAGGGGTGGCCATCCTCGCTGCGCAAAAAGTCTTTTCCGATCGTGCATTCGCTGGGTCCGGGAGTGAGAGAGTGAGTGAGTGACAGACAGAGCGGGCCAGGGGCAGCGCACACAGCGGGGAGGAGGCTTCAAGGTGAAGGCTATGGTGACCAGGCGTGGCACTTAACTTCGGTGGTGAGCGTCCTCCACCACCAGCTTTCCAACGCAACCTCTTCGTGACTCTGGCCGCAAACCTCGTTCAGGCAATATGCCGTCCGCGCCATTCGTAGTCGTCTGTTGCTTGTGTCGTCCAAAGGACCGAACGCGTGCCCCATCTTCTCCTGGCCCCATCCGGATACCGGCGTGCAGCTCACCCCCCTCCCAAGGCTGCCCCCCGGCCGCGGTAGTCTCTCCGACCCTTCTCTTGTGCGGTAGCTGTGCGTCTCGTCCTCCTCCGGATCCTCCTCGCCATCTTGCCACCTGCATTCAAAAAGCCCATACCCACCCCGTACACCCAATCACCTTTCTCCCTCTTCCCATTGGCACCTGCAAACATTTGCAATCAGTGAGAATAACAGTTAGTCCAAGTTTGTCACCCCCGTGACAATACGACTGCTGTGTTTTTTTTATTTTTTTTTTTAAAGGCAGTGCACAGCCTTTTGTGACACGTCGTGGTGTGACAGGTTATCCAGCCTCCAAAGAAGCGGTCATAAGTGTTCACAATCCGTTCCTGGCATGAATGCAGAATAATAAAAACAAAACACCGTCGACTGGCGGTCTTGTTTAGGGCTCGCGCGTGTGTTATTATCAAATGCCCAATGTTACGTGCAACACAATGTCGTCGCCAAATTTAAAATTCGATCTCTCTCATGCTGGCGTTACGGGACACACTTAATTACAATGGAGTTCCTGTCTGATTGAGTCGGTTTTAATTGTCTTTACCGGTTCAAATTGTAGTAGGTATGCAAACTCTGTATCCTGAGGATACCCGTTCCTGGCTTGAATAGTGCTGAAATAAGTTAGAGACGGATTGGGAGACGGTGAATGCAAGACAGAAAAAAGTCGAGTTTAAATTCACATTGTGGTCTTGTTTAGGGCTCACACTTGTGTTATTATCAAATGCCCTATCAAATGCCCAATGCTAAATAAAACATGCAATTTGCTGACTGTATTTCTACTACTACTAAAACTGGGGGACGGGCAAGGACGGAAGCACAAACAGACCACAGACACAGGCAGACGCTGCTCTGCAAAAGCGGTGCTATACTGCCCCCCGCATTCCGAATGGCCACAGGGTGTAATGATCACGGTACGCTGCCGCGGCCCGGCACGGTAATGAGCAGATTGAAGTTACACCATCTGTAGTATGATCATGTTATTGCGTAACAGGTCATATGATCTGTGCCCTGTATAGAATGAATGAAGGTCTCCTACACAAGGTTATGGAGGGGAAATGATTTTTAACATAGGGGATGAATGAACAATGATGTATTTAAGTTGGTTCTCTATTAAAAATGATTCATCTCCTACCTGCTTTTGGAGTAGTTGTGGTCTTACCTTTTGTCTAAATATTTTTAACAGTGTATAGCAGTGGATTTGAAATATGTAGTCAGTGGCACAGGGACCTTTGCCGACCCTTCCCCTCTCTCCTGCCAACTGTCCAGTCCCGAATAAAGGCATAAAAAACTCCTATTTAAATTCTAAGTTAAAAAAAAATTGTTTGGAGCACATTTGCCGTATCACTATTATTTTACCTGAGAGTGGAGGAGAGACAGGAGATGAGTGGGGAGAGAGAGACGGGGAAGGATGGGCAAAACCACTTGAAACCTCTCCCTGCCAGTGTCTATACATCTTCTGGGTCAAAGACGTCCAACATGCCACTGTCCCTCAATGCTAACAGATGCTTTTGCTTACCGTAACTGTGAAAAACATGACATTTCAAAACATTTTTTTGAAAAGTGAATGCATGAGAGCCAAGCCAAAATCTATCTATTTTTTCCAGAGAAAAAACACTTGTTTGCCTTATAGAGTGGCAAAAACTGTCTTTAGAAGCCGGAGAATAATCAGTTGTTGTTTGGACAACATTACCTTGAGGTGGAGTCAAAATATTACATTCAAAACACTGAATAAATAGTTGAAAAAAGAGCCAGTTTTTTTAATTGGTCTTTGAAAGGAACGAGCCACTAAGATCCGGATCCCGTCAAAGAGCAATAAATCCCATCTCTAGTCTTTGACCCTTCTTTGCCTCACATCTCAATAGCATGAACGACCATCCGGGTACTTTGCTCCTAAATGTGCTTCAGGCACGGCTGTTTGGCAATATTATTTGAACAGCCGGCAACACAACACGTTTTCGGCATGTTGCGCGTGAACAACGCTTGTCTACAGGTCCTTATCTTTCGTTTATTAAACCCCAATAACACCAATTGACTTGCATTGCCTGCTTTCCCCCACAAATGGGCGTAACGCACATGGAAAACGTCACGCCATTCATGAGTATAGCATCCTTGTACCTCCTGCAGCTCCGAGATGTAACCAATGAGCACAAGGTGTACCAACTGCATGTTTCAGCATTGGCACGGTGCCATGGAAACCATTCTGTTCTCAGGGAAGGCCTTGGAGTATTTGGGTATTGGTAACAAGAATAGCAAAGACCTAAGCAAGCACATAGCTCATTTGTCATGTCAAATTGTAATGATGGGTTTACTGTACTGTTAGTGTTAGTTAGCGAAGAGACAGAGTAACTTCCAGGAGGGAGAAAGAGAGAGACCAATCAAATCAAATTGTGGGGAGCGAGATGGGGGGCCGGGCTACCTAGTGACAACAGAATCATACAAAACTTTCTATGAAACATGGCGGCCGATAGCCCACTGCGGATGACAATTCTGACGATGAAAGTTCGACGGTAGAGTCAATGCGGGTGACGGAACATCTTCGCCAACTCATTCATAATCAGTGTTGGGAGTAATGCGTTACAAAAGTAACTAATTACTGTAATGCATTACCTTTTTGAGTAACGCAGTAATGTAACTGATTACAGGGGGAAACATCGGTAATATGTCCTCGTTACAATGCAAGTAACTTGCACATTACAACACATTTTTTCACCTGAATTTTGTTTGGGTATTTTGTTTTCTATATACAATGTTCGCGAATCACCGCGAGATCAGCTATTGCATCAGCTATTGCATCTAATACGCGCAGAAAATTGCTTCCTCTTTAATCACGCTTCGTCTCTCGAAATGTCAGGCTGACAAAGGGTGACCGATCCAGAAGATCCAGCTTGCTCGTTTTCAAGAGGTGTATATGCACTACTTTGACTTCATTGAAAATAAGGACGCCAAGAACATTTCAGTTAAATGCACACTGTGCTTGAAACCCAAACCGCTTTCCACGTCGAAAAACAGTAGCCTACAAACAATTTGACGATTTGAAGAGGTGCCATAGCACCACCAAATTAGTCAGGAAAGGAGGGGATGCATCCCATTCGCACGAGACAGGGACACGGCAGGGTATCCGACGGGGGGGGGATGAGTACGTTGCATCCCCCTCACTTTCAACTAAAGATCACTGAAATTGAAATAAATCCATTTGAAATAAAATATTATACGCTCGCCTGTCAAAGTAAGCAAATTGAAAATGCTTGCTGTCGTTGCATCACTCTGTAGCCTATCACTGTAAATTCCAGCGCAATAGTTGTATGAATAGAACTAGCTATTTGCGCAAGTCGCAGAATATGCTGGCCGCGGTGCTGACTGAGCGCGCGTAAATAATAGTTCTAGAGTTGTGAGTGAGTGACAAACTGATCTCCGCACGAAGTCACATGATTCAGGCGAGCCACGAGCTTGCAAACTGACTGGCTGGTATCCTCGCAATCATTTTTTCCGCCTATAATTTCGTTCATTGATAAGACATTTTCCCCGGTGTGCTGTAGGCCTAGGCTATATAATTAATATTCAAAATGGGCCTATTGCAGCAATGCATCTGCTCTTTTATCAATAATACTTTTCAAACTCGTAGTGCAGTGAGGCGGCTTTATGTTTCAGCCAAGTGCAACGGAGTCTGTGCTGCATGCGTCCGTAATAGATTAAAAAACGGCGCTGGTGTGCATGGTAAGGTGTGGTAAGAAGAGAAAGGATTAATAATTGTATTGGTGAATCAATGTTGTATGTGGGTAAGACGCAATTCCTAAAATGTTGGTTTTCAGTCTGCAGGCTTCCAAAACGACTTGTGGATGGCAGGTGAAAGTCATGCCACCTCATAGATTTGCACTGTAGATATCCTTATTTCCAGTCATTTTGGCTAAAGTAACTAAAAGTAATGCAAAAGTAGTGTAAAAAAAAGTAATGTTGTAATGTAAGGCATTACTTTTAAATGACAGTAACATGTAATAAGTAGTGCATTACAGTTTTCAAGTAACTTTCCCAACAGTGTTCATAATGTGCACCTTACTTCTCCTTGGCTGATTGTGAGGGACAATGACAATTTTCAAGTCACAGGATGGTTAAGGGACGCCTGAAGGCCTTAGGTTACAGGGTCCAGCGGAGCAGAGTTAATGACTGGATGCACCGAGTTGACACCCTTGTCATATTCCAAAGGACGACGAGACTGGCATGTGTTGTGAGGTGAACCTACAGTGTCCCATAAAGAGTGCGTTTTAATATGCGACCTTGTCTCCTCCACTTGCTTCTCGTCATGATGACATCACTGACAACAGCATTATATTTCAATATCTTGCAAAAGCTCAATTGTAGAGTCTTTGCAATTGGGATGGTGAATGAAAAACAGTCCCTCAAAAGTTGTTGTGGCTAGGCTGACAGCTGGAAAACTTTATCGTTTTCTCCACGGAGGAGGGGCCAGGAGGTGGGACGAGGAGACAAGCGCAAGTGGAGGAATCAAGGTCGCATATTAAAACGCACTCCTAATCTCTCTCTCTCTCGTGCAAATCGACACAAATCACAAGTTGATTAGATATGCGATTGTGATATTTGGGGGCACTGATGGCTATTCCAGGAAGGTCCTATTCCTACGAGTCGCGAGCGCAGCTCTGGATTTCTTCCTTGAAGCTGCACATGAACATGGTTACCCATCTAGGGTACGGGGGGACCAGTGTGTGGAGAATGTGGGCATTGCCCGACACATGTTTAGATCTCGTAGCTGTGGTCGAGGGAGTTTCATCGCGGGCAAAAGTGTTCACAACCAAAGAATAGAGCGCTTGTGTTGTGGCGCGATGGGGAAGGTGGTGTGTTTCCTGAGTCAGAAAGACTCCTTGTGCTCATCACTCACTCACTCTCTCTCTCACTCTCACACACACACATAACTCACCGAGTCAGAAAGACTCTTCATGCTTCTGTGCCCTACTGCTAGCTAAGGACAGTAATTTGGGAAGCCACTTTTGGGAACGTCCCTTTCCTCCACTGCAATCAGACAGCAATCTGTTGCCTTGTTTTTTTTTTCATCCTTGAACTTGTACTTGTTCTTCCAGTCCTTGCTCCCATCATCGGCTTCGACTCTTTGCAATCACAATCCACTCCACTCCAGTGAAGTCTCCACCACCATCATGATCACCATTCCTATTCCAGACTAGGGATGGTACAAACCGCACTGAAAACCAAAACCGTACAATTCACACTCCATACCGAACCGTGAAATGCAGTCCGTGTCAAACCGCAATTCATGTACTGTCCAGAAAAATATGTGAAACAGAGATTCTAGGAGTATCTTATCCAGTCTCTCTGATTAACATTAACATATAAGACCAATCAGAGGATGACAAAATTAAAATCACACCATTTTCACATTATAAGCCTATACAAACTGTTAGGTTCAAACCCTTAACATTTGTAAATATGAAACACCTGAAATGAAAGACACAGAGAATCCTTAATTAAGTTTCAAGCCGGCTTGGAGAGCGGATGGGGAGAACCGTCAGTCACCATTTTCCCCACTCGTCCTACCCGCTGTAATATCTCCAAGCCATATTTATTTAGGAAATGTCCCTGATTACAATTTTATCTCTATCCGCTAAGGGAGAAGGGGGGCGTACCCGGATAGAGATTAATTCATTCACACACACACACACACACACAAACATACGAACAGGCCTTGGCCCAGCTCTTTGTTGTGGTAAAGTGGCAGACAACCTAATCTCAGGAATGCCTGATACAGAGACAGAGACAGAGTCTCCGCACAGTTCAGTAATTTACTCTGAACTCTCAAACAAGTCAAGAAAGGCACATTTGTATAGAAGCAAAATGTTTGAATCATAGCTATAGAATAATTAGGCTATAGGATAACATGTTTATACAGTTCCAACATTTCCCCCTGTTTATTCTATATAGAGGCAAACATTAACATCATCCAGTGATCACTTCAAATTATTTTTTCTTTAAATAGGTACACTTAGAGGCCCCGAGCATAATCCCCTGGGTCAGGGAACAGATCAGGGACCTGGATGGAATCGTCAGATTGGTGTGGAGGCTCATGGTCTCCACCAACAACATCATCATAGTGTCATCGACATCACTATCCTGTCTAGTTAGAAGAGCATATAGGTTTGACATTTTTTCTTCCATTTGTGCAATGGCAGTGGTACTAAATCTGGTGCACAACACTCTAATACAAAGAATACAACAACATCCACATAACGTGAGGATCGCCGCAAATATTGCAATAGACATGATTATGGACGCTGCCAACTGTTTGTATTGGCCAAACATGTCAGAGGAACCATCCCACACTGAAGTATCGACCCCGGAGTGGTCTCTCATTTTCTTTTTGGTTGAGGGATCCCAGTCCCTCTATCGCCCTGGTGAGACTTTCGTCAGCTGCCGTATTGTTCGGTATGAAGGAACAACATTGATAACCAAAAATAGAGCACACACTCCTATCGGCCAAAAGCATATCAACCGCAATACGAGATTGGAATGCCATTAGGCAGGTTGCCTTCAGTTGTTCATGGATGGCCCTGAACCCGAATTCAGTTTTGTTGCCCAGCGCCTGCACATTTATAGTGGATGTTGTTCATTCTGTCCACATTTTTGTTTATAGTACACCACCAACATACAAATGATTCAAACCCTGATGCAATTTGATTCCACATTGTAGCTCTCTTATGTTTGTTTTAGGTTAGGTTAAGGGGTGAAGTTTCAGAACAAGGTTTCATTTAACATGTGCCCTATACACATATTTGTTTGATGCACTGATTAATCCTAAAATATCTCTCCTGTTTGAGACATGTGCCATCCACATGACTCAATAAGACTTAAGTAATTTCCGAAACAGACTTTGAGCACAGTAAATGATGAGAAGTAAACATCTTCCAACACCCTCCAGTTCATAGGTGCATGAGTGATTCTACGATTCCCCTACGCTTTTGGCAAAAGCAAAAAGTCAAATATCAGTATTTTTCCCAACTAAATGACCTAGATGTTTACATAGTGCCAAACAAACAAATTGCCAAGCTTAATCTTAATAGTTAGTGGAATTGGCAAATCAAATCCACGGACTTAAAAGTGTAGCCGAATCAGAGAATCACTCGCATAGCCTACATCAAGGCAGGCTTTTTCAAACATTTGTTTTAAAAAAAAATAATAAGCTCTCAGAAGTCAACTCATCCACACACAGACATTAGTGTGGAGGAGGTGCGCAGTTGTAACAGATTAGAGAGCATTATAATAGAGAAGAAGAAACAAAAAATGTTTTGTTAGTTTAGACAAAACAAATCCCAAAGCCGCCCAACCATTCTCTCATAATCTATAATCAAAATAAAATAGATAGCTCTACATTCCCGGGGAACAACAATCTATCAAGAGCAAAATTATGAAAAAGAAAATTACTCTGGTCAGTATCTGACTATTGTGGCTCACGTTTACATTACAGTTCCTTACAGAATAGGCGATAAACGCAAACTGACAAAATGTGGTGTTGACCACATAGTTCATCCAATATAGAATGTAGAAGAAACATTAAAAAACATTAAGCATGCCGTACAAAATGACTATACCCATAGTATTGGCTGTCTTTACATGATAGTTAGGCCTGCATAAATCACTTTGTAACAGAACTGAAATATATTGGCATGCAGTCCTCACTGTCCTTTTGTCATGAGGTCATGGTGATATAGGGGCCTAGCCCAACTCCTGCCAATAATGTCAGTACATTCAAAAATGTATTTTGTAAAAATAAAAAAATTGAGTATGAGTAATATTTGAGAATCCAAAAATATTTGAGAATCCTACTTTCTCACACCATTCCAAAGTTTCACTGTCATCACCCAGACATACAGATCACTAGATCAACCAATCAAAATGTAAGAGATAAAAAGAAAGAAAACACAACTGCCATTGTAAAATACGCAACTTTAAAAGAAAAATGAAACAAACAACCGGACAGACCCTTTATCTAAGGTATAAAGGTAAGACCTTGTCTAACTTTAGGTCAAACTTTTCATGGTTTGAAAGAAAGAAAAAAAAATAACAGTTGTTATTTTATCAAGTGTTATGACTAAAATTATTACCCAATTGAAACAAAACAAACTCTGGGAAAATCTTGTGAAACTTATCAAATTAAAAACAAAATTCACTTAACCTAGCGATCATTTGTATTGTCTAGGTTCCTTCCATTCATATCAGTTGTGTTTCAGCTCGTTTCCATAACACTGGGCCTGTTCCTCAAAGAACAAAATATATATATATATATATATATATAGGGAAAACAACTTTCCTTCATGTACACTCAAGCCAGATCAATTTGAAATCATATCAGAGCAAAAAATGGTTGACTTCATGTATCGGTTACATAAAACATTTTGTAACAGAACTAAAACCTTATTGGCAATCAGTTTTCACTTTGATTGCAAGTTGACGACTGAAATGAAAAGACAGAGAGACAACTGTCTCTTTGTTTATAAATCAAACAAATGAAAATATAAGGATCCCAACGTCATCAAATTCAAACTTTTAAAAGCAAATAGAGAACATTGACATGTCTCATCACACACCATGTGAAGCAATGTTCACACTTACAGTATTAAACTAATGACAATGATAGATATTTAACATAACTTTAAGCTTTGGTATTGTTTTATCTAGGTCGGTGTTCAGTTTTTTTTAGGTCTTATTGTCTTTTCAGTGACAAACAGGTGGTTTAGCATACACTGTTGGAGGTTTCAATATTAAGAGTCTTTCTGTCTCTGCCACAGAAATTTGCATGTTTATAGTTGGGCCTGCTGTGTCTGATAAGGGTGCCTGCAGAGGACCTTGGGCTACTTAGAGAGAGCCTCTGAGCCTTTTAATATCTATCCGAGCTAATGTAAACATCTACACATAGGACACTGTTATCTTTGCTTGGGCGACGTTGTCAAGCGCCTCTGTGTATTCAGAGTCTAGTTTATCAGAGTCAACATTGTGCTCCAGTCATTAAAATAAACCATTAAAATTAAAATTATTAATTCATTAAAATTAAACCAAACCCATGATCCATTGATCAATAACTCATCAAAATAGAACATAATAAGGCAAGAAATTCGATGAAATAAAACAAAGAAATAAGTCATAGTTAAACGTCAATCAAAACAAAATGACAACCTAAATTTCTAGAAATGTTCAGCACATGTGACCTAACTCTCAGACCAGGTCCAAATTAGGTTTACTCACAGCACCTTTGGGCCATCAAATAACGCCTGCGTTATTTCAAGATCTCAAACCCATTGTTCTTTTAAAAAAAATAAGAACAAGGAGAAAGCTTCATCTATTCTTTAGAAGAAACAAAGACATTTTGGTACTGTAAATCATGAAAGCAAACTCTTTTGCAACTACACTACACTACCATGACAGTGCACGGGGCCTTTAGTAATACATTATGACTTGGTCATTGCCATTCTGGTAACAGCTAATTTATAATGCCGTGTCTTAAAGGCTTAAACATTAACATGTTAACTTTCAATTGAAAATAGTAAAGAAACAACATAACTCCACAACCCTGTTTTCTCCTAATCAAAAATAAATGGGTAAGAATGTGTGGAAAAACAAAATCATGACAAAATCCTACACCTCAAAGTTGAATTTTAGAATAAAATAAAAGGCTTATTCTTATTTTAAAAATGTTGTTTCAACATGTGCACTCCCAAGCTCCAGCTAACTCTGAACACAATAGAGTACCTTCACTAAACACTCAAAAAAAATTCTTCCACTCTCAGACATATTTAGGCACTCACTCCACAGATACACACGTACACTCCACAGACACATATACAATCTTTCTCACACACACAGTGGGGTGTCCCACTAGGACAATTCATACAACAAATAGGGCCCACACAGACAGACAAACAGATATCCATATTACTTGCCTTGTATGACACAGTGTTATACAAATACAATTATTATTATTATTATTATTATTATTATTATTATTATTATTATTATTATTATTATATGGTAGGCTATCTGAGACATTAACTGCTCAGTGAGTAATCCAAATGGCTGTCATTTGCTTTTTCACACTAGTTTTGCTATTTTTGCTATTTCCTGCATTGCAGTGCGGCTAGCACCAGAGTCACAGAGGAAACGTACGGGGGTCCCTTTGACCAGAAGGGTAATTTCAGGTCTAATTTTTTTCTTGGTACAACAATCCCTCTAAGTTTAGAACGACGTCTACCTCTTCCACATCCCCGCCCGTTTCCTCATTATCATCAAACCAGTCATCGGCCGAGGGGCCATGCCCGTACGGTCGATACTGGTGCTCTCGGTCTAGTCAGGAATTTTGGTGTTGGCCTCGACGTTGGCCGTGATAGTTTTGGTGTTCATTGTAGTGTTCCTGTTGGCCCTGCTGGCCAGGCCATAAATGTTAGGTTTGTTGTAGACAAATTTCCATTAAACCCATAGTTTTTTACCCAGTAACACAGCGGTGCTACTGCACTAGGATTTTCTCTATGCACAATTTTCCAGTCCTTGCATTGCATTTCAGCAAGGAACTTTTCACTTATTTTGCTGTTACTGCCCCCCATTTTGTCTCTATGAATTTAGTCCAACGTCACAACACCTACAGTGCCTCTATTGTTGGATACACTTTTCAACAAGATAGCGATCAACGATCGTTTGTGGTAAGATTCACTTCAACCTCACAGGTGGAATCTTCTTGCATACAGGCTTCCACAAAGACTCGCTATTTGAACCTTGTTGTATTGGTATGAAACGTATTACCGAGTGGTAATACGAATCCTTTCACGCACACTTTCTCTCAACGCAGAGAACACAGAATTTAAACTAGTTTCTCGTACTAGGGGAGTCTGCCCTCCCTTTACGTTTACCTGATAGAGTCTAGAATTGTCAGGGTTTTGTCTTCTCTTATTTTACCGTCTTTTCATTCAATCCTTTTTAAATAAAAATAAAAATGTAGGCCTACTCACGATTCTCTGGTCTTTTCAAGATTCCCGTCAACCGTCGGATCCCAGCCTGCGAGGGAGAGACCAGTCCCGGAAACGGGTCTTAGTGCTGTGGCCACAGACTTTCCTGGTTCCCTCCTCGCGTGCTGGAATCGTCGGGTATCTTGGGATCCGGTTCTGAAGGACCAAGTAAATGTTAGGTTCAAACCCTTAACATTTGTAAATATGAAACACCTGAAATGAAAGACACAGAGAATCCTTAATTAAGTTTCAAGCCGGCTTGGAGAGCGGATGGGGAGAACCGTCAGTCACCATTTTCCCCACTCGTCCTACCCGCTGTAATATCTCCAAGCCATATTTATTTAGGAAATGTCCCTGATTACAATTTTATCTCTATCCGCTAAGGGAGAAGGGGGGCGTACCCGGATAGAGATTAATTCATTCACACACACACACACACACACACAAACATACGAACAGGCCTTGGCCCAGCTCTTTGTTGTGGTAAAGTGGCAGACAACCTAATCTCAGGAATGCCTGATACAGAGACAGAGACAGAGTCTCCGCACAGTTCAGTAATTTACTCTGAACTCTCAAACAAGTCAAGAAAGGCACATTTGTATAGAAGCAAAATGTTTGAATCATAGCTATAGAATAATTAGGCTATAGGATAACATGTTTATACAGTTCCAACAGAAACCATATGTATGTAGGATATTTAGTGATAAGTCAGATTCTATTAGCCTCTTGAAAGAGGGCATTTGGGACGCACTGACAGCTGATTCAACTTATGCATCATCACTTTATAGTTGCAGTTACATAAATATGGTTTAATATTCCCAGTGCACCATTCATCATGAACTAAAAAAAAGAACCGTAGAAAACCGAAAACCGTGACTTTGATACCGTGATATGAACCGAACCGTGAATTTTGTTAACCGTTCCATCCCTATTCCAGACCAATATCGCCCAACTGCTATTGTGACATAATGATTGCTGTTGGGCCACTGATAATGATGATGGCTCTGACTCTATTTAATGTCCTGCCTATTGTCTTCCAGAGGGCAAGCATTAAATGCACCTTTGTTTACTTTTTTTTTTTTTAAATGAACATAGGCCTACTCCAAATATTTACCTAAAAGACATCGCTGTTTGCTAGCTGTCTACCGATGTTGCATAACCTTTTGGATGTTTTTGGGAATAAATAAAAATGTTTTTTGAAATGTAAACAAAAGTTGCCCCCCATTAGAATAGCTCATATCTCGGAAAGGGCTGAGCCAAAAAATGCGGCGTCACCCTGTACTGACAAGTCAAGGGTAGCGTGAGCAATACAACAGCATATTGAAATTGGCATGAGTGTTCCTTTAAAAAAAAATTCTCAACCTTTTTTGTACATTTATTTTTTTGGATAGAAAAGTTGAGGGATGGACAGGAAATTAGTAGGGAAATAAGAGTCTGGAAAGGATGGCAAATGACCTGGGCCAGAAAAAATATGTTCACAAACCATATTAAACACGTTTTTCTTTCACAACAGTAACATTTTCCCAGTTCTTGAATTTCGTGAACATGCTGTGAACTCATTTAATACTCTACATCCCTTCTTTAATCCAACATATTAGCATTTAAAAGGTGTCTAAAATTGGGTAGTGCAGGGTATTAGAATTTGAAAAAAAATCAGTCTGGTCTGTGACACTCCACAATATATTAGCATTTAAAAATGTCTGATATTTTCGTCCAACCTCTTAATTAAGCTGCGGTTAACCCCAATGTGTAGAGAATGATGAGTGAATGTTAGGGATTAGCTAAGATGATACACAGTGAGCAACTTTAAAGTCAAGCTGAGGACTTAGTAAACTGTGTGTGTGTGTGTGTGTGTGTGTGTGTGTGTGTGGGGATGGGGGATTGTTGTTGTGGTTTTGTGATATGTAAAAAATTCAGCAGCTTCTAGAAATGCTCATCATGTAAACACACAAAAATGCATGCACAAGCCATGTACAACCCTCTTATGGCACCATTCTACCCCATGCAGAGATGCAATGCACAAATTAAAGGCATTCATACATCCATAGACCTCTTGAAAGGCATTCCTAGACAGATGCTGTGTGTGTGCAGTTGCATGAGACAACCCAAGTGTTTGATATGTCAGATTTACGTCATGAGCGTGGACAGAGAATCTCTAACAGGGAGAAGGTTCAGTCTTGTAGCCAGTTAGCTTTGCATGCATACTGCAGTAACTATGGAGTGTCCACTAGTTGACGAGCGTCGGTAAGTCCTTCATGTGGGAAAATGTATGGAATGGAAAGGGGAACCCATAGGCTAAATACATTGCTACTGCGATTTCCAGTCACAAATATTATCAACAAAACATTCCTGGGGTCCGTTTCTCGATTATTGTCGTTGCTAACCGTCTTAAGACCCTTGGATTTAGTGGTGAGCGTCGCTGTCGAGAGAGAGTTGAGTCGCTCTTACGAAGGACGTTGCTACCGTCGTTAGCAAAGACGCTTTCGCGATACGGACCCCTGGTAAACACTATGACTGTTGTTTAACAATAGGCTATATTGACAAATCGTTCAGGTGTGTAGTTTTACAGCAGGTTAGAAGATTTCAACCTGTACTCGCTAGCATCCCGCTAATGTTTATGGGTTTGGCCCCATAAAAATTGAGCTTTGTGACCCCGTATATAATAATCTAGTGGCGCAAAATAATCGAAACGCTACTCAAATGGGGTCTTATTATTTCTAGCTTCTAACTTAAATAATTTTTTGTCCTGAAATATTAATATTAAAAAATCACAAAAAATTATAATGGTAGACAACTCCATTGACACCCATTCATTTTGCACTTAGGAAGGATTAGGGTTAGCCCGTTGTGGCTAGTAGCTAGTTCCGTAAGTAAACACCCCCTGGCGTGGATTACATGACACTGGAGATCATTGAAAAGAACATGCATGCACACACATTGGGGGAATATAAGAAAGTCTTGACACTGTTTTTAAGACATACTAGATTTCCTCAAAGGAGCGGCTTACAGTCATAACAGAAGATTGGTAAAAGTTTTAACGATAGAAGAAGAACAGAGATAATGAGCTTGGAAAATGGGGAAGTGAGAGAGTGAAAATAAGGAAACGGAAAAGTATGAGAACAGAGTGAAAGACATCACAACATAGAGAAAGAGAAAAGGTTGCGTAATGAGAAGAGAATGGAAGGGTTAAACGTACAGACAAGGAGAGTAAGTCTGAGAACAGACCGTCGGCGTCAGCCTTCAGAGACAAAAGAGTTGGAAACACCATTGCTTTTATTTATTTATTTAATCAACCTGGAGATATCAATCTCTACTTCTCTCTGTCTCTCTCGCTACCTCCCTCTCTGCTCACATCACAAAGATATCTCTCCATTCACATCACAAGGAAAAGTGAAAGGAATCTCCTAAGTTGTGAAATGTCACACAGAAATCTTCTCTCCACACACACATGTTGCCATCCGCGTAACCCCCCCCCCCCCAAAAAAAAACTGTGGAGCTCTGCATTCAGTTGAAGAGGGTGCATGACACAAACTCTTGTGACTGAAATCCTGGTTAATGTCAGTCGTCTGCTACACATAGCCTGCCTGTGTCGGCGTTTAATTTTTAGGCTTGTCAAAAGCAACACAAATAAAAGCAGAGGGAGGGGTCGCTTTCGAAAGTAGGCATAGTTTTATTTTTGTTCTCCCGCGCCGTCAGCTGGCTTTAATATTAACAGCTGATGATCAGCATTCAATGTAAATTTCCTGTTCGTGAAGGGTACTAGCTAATGCTCAGAAATTATATTAATTTTGGTGCTCTTGTGAATATAAAAACGACAAGACTGTTATCTATAAAACACCACGTCGCCTGTAGAACGGAGATCTCAGCTGTCAATCAATGCAGACAGAAAGTAGTTTTCCAACTTAAGCTGGGCTTACACTGTGCGACTTTTGCCCTGATTTTGCCACGATTTGGCACTCGCACGACTTTTTGAGAGTCGGGCCGATTTCTTGCTCAATCGCAGGTCAATCGTGAGTCTCGCATCGTGCAGTGTACATGGGGTAACGACAAGCGATTTCGCCTCACGATCGTGCAATCGCAGGGTCGCAAGAAAATCAAAACGGTTTGAAATTCTGGTCGTGGCTCGTGCGTTAATCGCACAGTTAAAGCAGTGCTACGACCCGATTTGACACTTCACATGCACAAATTAATAGGGCCGTGGCGCAATTCGCTGTTGAGTGCGACCTCATCTCCACCTCAGGTGCGCATGTTCCCTCCTCTGCAGACAGGGGAAACATGCCTGTCGCGTCGTATGGTGGAAGCATTTCGCTCGCATCCGACTGTCGGCTCGTGTAGTGTGAGGACGTGAGTCGTGAGCTGTGAACTTTTAAACAGTGAAATTCAATCGTGCAGTGTGAGCAGAAGCTTAAGACCCACGAGTGAAAATATCGCACAGTGTATGTTCAGTGTTCCTTGCCCGTTTGACCG
>NC_085873.1:44873471-44927514 GCF_034702125.1 Engraulis encrasicolus | reverse complement strand
GTATGTGGGGAGGAGTCTTTAAGTTGTGAATTTTTAAAACAGTGAAATTCCATCGTGCAGTGTGAGCAGAAGCTTTAGACCCACGAATGAACATATCGCACAGTGTATGACCGGCTTTAATCTTTGAGGAAGGACGGGACAGTGTTGCCAAAAGAAAATCAGCAAAAGTCGCTATGGGCTCGCTGAAAAGTCGCTAGATGACGTCATGACGTTATGTATGACGTCACAGCGTCACGCAAGGTGAATGTGCTCACATGCCTTCGCCCACAGTAGAATTCAGCGGTGCTAGCTACTTTTGGAGATCAGAGCTAATCTGCAGCCCTGTTTAACTGTGGGAAATGCTTCTGACCGTGGTGCAGTCACAATTATGTGGAAAAACTATGAATTTGTCACTGAACATGCGCATTTTTAAAAAGTCGCTAGATGCACCAAAAAGTCGTTAAAGGCGCTACATGAGGTTTTGTTGTCGCCAAGGCAGTCAAGTCGCTAATTTGGTAACACTGGGACTGGATACTTAATGCTGACAAAATATTTGCCTTCGGATCGTAATAACACATAACAGTGTTATTCGCCCTGCTGGGAAATATTTCCCTATGTATAGTTTTCACAATTTATCTTTTCCTGCATCTCTCTTTCTCTCTCTCTCTTAGAACGTGAGCCAGAGGAGGTTGTCGGGAGATACAGGCTGGTGATGAAAGCCTGAAAAAAAAAAAAAAGGCTCACTGCAGAGGGCCTGCGATAGCGTCGCTGTTAACAGAAACACTGTAGTTAATACTGCAGTGATAGCTGAGTTGTACATTGCCTGCCCTGATGTTTACCAGGCACTCATAAAACAACGAGGACCGGCCGAAAAGCTCAGTGAACTTTGTGCGCGATGCAGAGAATTTATTGACGGGAGTTACGAAACCGGCCGAAAAAGAGAGAGCTATAAGGAGTCAGGTCGGCTTTTGCCTATTAAAAAATGAGTGGCATGGTAAACATCAGGGCAGGCAATGTCTGTTGAATGTGCAATTAGGCACGCGAACGCGCGCACACACACAAATTTTAGGTTTGATACCACTAAAATCTTGGGCATTGTATCTGGAGTTATTTAGCTTTTTTTTTTTTCACTAAATATTACGTATTTTTGCCCTGTACTCCTGTTCATGGTTTTCAAGTTGACAAAAAAAGACAATTAGTTAAGTTTATACAAAACTTCAACGTCCTTACTTGTGGGTCTGTTCTGTGTTTGTGTAGGAGAGAGAGAAAGTTGTGTATGCACTCAGTGTTGCCAAATTGGGCTACTTGGCGTTTTTTTCAGCCGTTTTGGGCCCATAGAAGTCAATGTAATTTGTTGAATTTGGGCGGAATTTAGCGCATTTTGGCGGTTTTTGAGAACCTTTTGGGCGGGATTTGGTCAGACACATCTGGCAACACTGTATGCACTTGTGGAAACGGGAGCAATGTACATGGTACAAGCATGTGTGTCAGGAATCAAGAAATGGATGTGTTTGAATTTCCTCAAGCATAATGCTGACAAAACAGAGCTCCTCATTGTAAGACCACCTAAATGTAACTACCTTCCTGAGCATCCGTCTCACCCAAAGAAAGTGGATGTAACCAAGAAACGTCATTTTGTTTCTTTTCCGGTATCCACTTTATGTCGGGTGAACGCCCCTTTTGGAGACCTTCGGTTAGGAGACCTTCGTAGTCCTGAGGTTGAGAATCAATTAAGTCCCCTTAGCGCTGTAGATGGCGGTAGCGCACGTCTTGCGCAAACACCTCAAAAAGAGAAGAAGAAGTAGGGGACAACGCCCCCTTAGGAGACCCAACTTGAGCACATGCTTTTGCATTGAGTGGGCGTGGTTTGCGATATCTTTGTTTGATTCAGTATTTTTGGTCTCACCTTTGACAACTGCACCATCACTGAAAACAACGTTGTTAAAAACCTTGACGTCCTGTTTGATGGAAACTTAAATTTTCAGCCCTATATCAAAGGCAAGGCAAGGCAAGTTTATTTATATAGCGCATTTCATACACAGGTGCAACTCAATGTGCTTCACAAAGTTAACAAATGTAAATGAAAGGAAACAGGGAAGAAAGAAGGAAATGAATTAGAGTCAAAAAGCATTTAAAAACATTAAGATAAAACATAAGGTAAAAATAATAATAAAATAAAATAAAATAAAACAAATTAAATAAAAAATAAAAATAATAAGAATAAGTAATTTAAGCTAGGGGAAAGCATCTGAGAACAGCTTTGTCTTGAGTCTAGATTTAAAGCTATCAATAGTGGGTGCATTTTTTTATGTCATCTGGAAAGCTGGTTCCAAAGCTTTGAAGCATAGAAGCTAAAGGCTGCCTCTCCACACTTTGTTTTGACTTTTGGAATCACCAGCAAATTCTTCTTTCTCCGTTGACCTTAGTGACCTAGTTGGTGCATACAGCTGAAACATATCCAGTAGATATGTGGGTCCCATTCCATTTAGTGATTTAAACACAAGTAGCATAGCCTTAAAATCAATTCTGTAGCTTCCCCGCACTGGGGAAGCCAATGCAGCGATCTTAAAATTGGAGTAATGTGGTCGAACTTCCTTGTCTTTGTAAGAACCCTTGCAGCTATGCGTTTTTTTGTACAAGTTGAAGCTGTTTAATGGTTTTATTGGGGAGGCCAGTAAAAAGACTGTTACAGTAATCAACTTTACTAGAAATAAAGGCATGTATTAGCTTCTCCAGATCATGTTTAGACATCAGGCCCCTAAATTTAGAGACGTTTTTTATGTGATAAAATGCAGACTTAGTAATAGCTTTCATGTGACTGTTGAAGTTTAGGTCACTGTCAATGAGGACCCCAAGATTTTTAACTGTTTCCCTTGCTTTCAGTCCCTTCGTTTCAAGGATAGTAGCAATCTTTTGTCTCTCCTCTCTTTTCCCAAATATAATTACTTCAGTTTTATCTGTGTTCAGCTGGAGGAAATTGTGAGACATCCATTTGTTAATTTGGTCCATGCAATGATAGAGTGATTCAAGGGGGGTATAGTCATTTGGGGACATAGATAAGTAGAGCTGGGTATCATCCGCATAGCTATGGTAATTTATGGAGTTATTCTCGATAATGTGTCCCAGTGGCAACATATACAGATTGAACAGTAGTGGTCCCAGAATGGAGCCCTGGGGGACCCCACAATCCAGAGACATTGGTGATGAAGTATGTCTTCCAATGGCGACAAAAAAACTTCTTTGTTGTAAGTACGATTTTAACCAGTCGATCACTATGCCCGTAAAGCCAACCCAGTGTTCCAGTCTATGTAGTAGTATAGAATGATTAACTGTATCGAAAGCAGCACTCAAATCAAGAAGTACCAAGACGGATGATTTGCCAGCATCAGAATTCAATCTTATGTCATTCATAACTTTAATAAGAGCTGTTTCAGTGCTGTGGTAGGCACGGAAACCTGATTGAAACTTATCAAAATAGCTATTAGACATTAGAAAAGCAGTTAATTGGTTAAAAACAATTTTCTCTATTATTTTACCCATGAATGGTAAATTGGATATGGGCCTATAGTTGTTTAGTACCAGTGCATCCAGGTTGTTCTTTTTCAGTAAGGGTTTCACAACTGCTTCTTTCAGACAGCCTGGGAATATGCCTGTTTGTAGTGAGGTGTTGATGATCTGAAGTACATCTGATGATATTAGATTTAAGATGGATTTGAAGAAGGCTGTTGGTAAAATATCTAAGTCAGATGTAGAGGAGGTAAGACTTTGTACCGTTCTATTAAGAATGTCCACATCAACTAAATGAAAATTTCTCATGAGGTTAGGATTTAACTTCACCATAGCGAGCTGGTCTGAATCTTGGGTCGGTTGCACATGTGTGAGTATGTTTGCACGTATTTTTTCAATCTTTCCTTTGAAAAAGGATGCGAACTCATTGCATTTGCTGACTGAGAGGAACTCAGAGGGCATTAGATTTGGGGGCCTTGCTAGCTTTTCCACAGTGCCAAACAGGACACGTGCATTATTAATATTTCTGTTAATTATGTCAGAGAAAAAAGATTGTATCAAGACGGTATCAAGATCAGCATTTTATCATTTATCCAACATCGCAAAAATTAGACCTATGTTGTCCAAGTGTGATGCTGAAACACTAATTCATGCATTCGTTACATCTAGATTGGACTACTTTGAAGGCCAAGACGGTCTATCTTGCTTAGTTATCGAAATTATAACTACCCTGCAGGATACAAGACAGAAATTGTATAACATCCTTAGTTTCACATTGCCGGTTGTTTCCCACTCGAAATGTTGCGTGTTTATGAGGAAATTGCGATTAATGTAGCGATAATTATTACTAACGTATTCCGGGGTGCGGTCCAATCCAAAGGCCGGTTGCTACACATCCACTAATGGCATTTTCCAGTGAGTCAACGTCACACCAGGAAGTGAACGTTCTCGTCTTGTGTGAACGTGTGAAGTCTTCACGAAACTTTCAGTTAAGACTTCATAATGTTTCATAATGACTACACATTTTATATATGTATTTCAATTGTTGTATTGTTGTAAATCATTTTAATGCTACAACTCTTTTCCGCTGCCATTGTTGTTGGTCATGTAACGTCGATGGTCATGTGCCAGCTGCCCAGGATGATATGGGGGTAATGGCAAACAACCTTCTGCCGACAGCTGGCAAGCTCTACCACTGTTAAGTGAAGTTAAAATCCTTGTAGAACTGCTTTCGCTTGAAACTCTGTATGTCCAGTCCCTTGCAGTCATTGACCAAAGTGAGTACTAGTGTTTACGTCCATTTGTGTCATTTCTATTGCTTGTGAACTCGTTTGCATGCAGCTAAGCTAGTCAGGCTGTTACCTGAACATTGTGTGGGGGCCAGTGATGGGGAAGTTACTTTTTAAAAGTAGTGTGTGCTCGTTACTCGTTACCTATTCAAAAAAGTAGTGCCTTACTTTACTTAGTTACCCCTTGTGGAAAGTAACTTTATGCGTTACTCGTTACTTTTGCGTTACATTCGTCAATCGAGTTTACTCAGTCAGGTCGTAATTTGACATACTTATTACTATTATTATATTATTAGAATAGCATTGCTATTTATTTAGACCTGCAGACGGCACAACCAGTGTCGAGTAGCGTGAACTGCGATTCCAATTTGCACCGAGTAGAATGGGCACGAAACCTGTGTGTCTCAGGCGCCTATACCACTCAACATCCCCCGCTGTTGGCAGGAATATGCACACTTCTTTTGTCTTCATTTACTTTTCTACTTAGTATACAAGCTCTTCTACAAACATCCCGACCCCTGTCACCCTGCAGGTGTTGACTATTGAGTCTGTAACAGGCAAATTACGACGCGTTTCTTCATCCCCCGTTGCAATGAACGTCGCCAGCATAGCGACAGTAGGCCTAAAGCAGTACGAAATATTTACCTCGCGTCTCGATCGGAAAAACCTTCCCTTCCTCACTATATAAGTCTCCTGCAGAAACAAACACTTCAATTGTGTAGGCCTACTTACAAGAGAATGAATGAAGGGTTTTCCTGTTACAGTCCCCATGATCGACGAATAGGCTATCGATAGTCTCCCTCAGGCACCATAACATGGGAAGTTCTACTGCGGCAGAAAATACACTCCTGTTTGCATATTACCTCATTTAGGGGCGAAATATATGATGAATACATATGTACAACCATGACAAGTTACCATTTGAATGCATTTGGTCGTTTATTCAGTAGAATTATCCACGTAATGTCACTGCAGAGTTGCTTCCGTCTTTCGAGTTGTTTCACAGGGGAGGAGTTACTTCCGCAATGAACGCGGTTTGTAGTTTTGTAGTTTTCTTAAACAAAATACCATATAAGGCGTCCCAATGTATTTAGAACTGAAGTATAAAACATGTCTGCCACCTATAGAGGTGGAAGTTGAACTACATTTGATATCCTATTTGAAAAAAACGACCGTTTTATGCAATACGGCATCTCGTCGACAAAAGTCGCCTGTGGCGCCAATCGAAAAAGTAACGTTTTGCCATATTTAACAAAGAACGGCGTTACGTTACCTAATTTCCCAGTAGTAACGCGTTACACTACTATTTTACGAAAAAAGTAGTTACACTACTGTAACGCGTTACTTTGTAACGCGTTACACCCAACACTGGTGGGGGCAATGTTTTAATATGCCCGAAATATTTTGTACTCCTTACGGGTGTTTAAGTTGGTCCTTATTTGTTATTAATGTTCTGGCATTGTATGCCGTTAATACGTTGGTGTAATTCCGGGTAAAGTTTCCTCCATGCCGTTGTGGCTACTGTAGAAGCCACACGTGTAGCCTACCTCGCACGCAATACCACTTTTTGTCCACAAAAGGGCTCGCTAGTCCATGCAATGGGGCACCTAAGTCACGCCCTTCTACTTCCGATCCATGGGGCTGGAGCTCTCAAAATTTTGAACGAGAGTTAATGGAGCGAGTCAAGCTAAATCCTCATCCCGTTTGGCATGTGCTCCGGATTTCACATATGATGACAGTGAATTTGAAAGGTTTGGATTTGCGTCGTAAGACCACTCATTTTCGACACGCAAGAAACGTTATTTTAGCTTTTGTGCAAAACTGTGTTAGAGACTACACGTGCGCCTCGCATATCTGACGTGAACAGAGGCACAGCCAACCCTACCGATGCACTGCGGCTTAAGTGGCTGCACGTCGGACATGCGACGTCTGTTGTGTAGTCCAAATAATTGTATATTTTTGCACACACACAACTCAAAAATCGCTTGCCAAGTGAAGTCAACAAGCACTCCATTGGTTGTTATTAATTCTGAGGCACAGCATATGTGTGATCGACGGGGAAATGCGAGGTGGATCGGAAAATAGCTTTGATCAGTCCATTACAGCCCAGTCAAAAGTTTTTGCGTTGCCAGCCCCATAAGCCGCCCGGAAGGGGTGGAGACTTAGGTGCCCCATGTCTGCTGCTCCTGTTTGTACTGCAACAGGCTCTTTATGTGTGAATGCACTCATATTTATTTGTATTGAGTGAAATATTTAGTGCCTTATTTCGGTTTCTTATTGTTTTTATTTTTCAGATCGCTTTCTGCACTTATATTTACTTCATATGACATTTCTCTCAAATAGTCCCCTTATGATTATAGATCTTTACCTGACTTTTGACCAGTTTTGAGATATTAGGTTGAAAGACTTTTGCATTCTGTTGATCAGAAGTGGTAAGTGGAAATGGTTGATTTGATACAAAAGACTTGAAGACACCTTAAGAGCTCTGAATGTGAAATACTGTATTTAAATCATTGAGCCTTTGGAAGCAGTGTTTTGAAAACGTAAAGATTAACAACACAATGAAAACTAAATAACTGTATTTTTGACATGCAGTACATATAATAGTACTGTTTCAACTGCAGTTGCACAGATCTGTGCATGGCAGGCTGTGCTTTCTGCAGGTGCAGTTTCCTTTGATGCACTGGAACGACTTGCACTGGCAGTGGACAAGTTCAAGGATTGCCTTTGGCGCTGGTGGTAGCGTCATCCATTGTGGTACCAAAGACTGTCCTTCCCTGCGCCATCCATGGTCCACAGGTGAGGGGATTTCAGGTCTTGCCTCTAGACTTCGCCTGGAATATAATGAAAGCAAGCAACAAAACAAAAAACATAAAAATTATCTTGACTTGACTTTATACATTTGTGTTTATAAAATCATAATACATCATAATTTTGTGTGTAGCAAGTACCTGTATATGGTGGCCTGGTAATTTGCACGCCGAATGTGTTGCTGAAGGGAGTCTTGATTTGGAGGAAGGCTTCTTTCTGCACTTTTCCCGTCTTTGAACATGTGCCACCTTGCCTGGTTTACACTTTTCACACCCTTGACGTAGTGCAACTCGCAGGTAAAGGTCTTAACTGACTCCAACAGGGTGGGGCTCACATCAAAGAATTGTCCAAATTCTTGGAATGTCTGGCAGTATACCGTGCTGGAGAGGACCGTCTTTTACAGGACCGTCTGTACAGTTTTGATTGCAGTGTCCTTTCGCATTCACAGTGCAGTGTGTAGGTAACACGCTCAGTAAATTACCTGTACTAGCCTACTCAGTGCTCTCGCACTTCAGCCGTCACTGTTTCACGATATCTATCTGTATTGACTTCAGTGGAGTTAAAACTGTGTGTATATAAACTCAAGTGAACTGCCTGCACATTTTGAATACAAATAAGACTGAAAGCAGAAGAAAATAAAAACTATTGTATGTGCAACAGCTGTGTCATCCTTTGTCATCTAGAACCTGTCGGGGAAAATTGTGTTTTTGACATCTGGGTTGTCTCACCCTTTAACGAGACTGGCGTAGTCACCTTTTAAAACCTAAATAAAGTAAACGTTTGAACTCTTAGTAACCCCACTCGGTTACATTCGACGGCTGAAGTGCGAGAGCACTGAGCAGGGCTGCGTTTCCCAAAAACTCTTAAGTAGTACTTAAGCCTAAGTAGTACTTAAGTATGAGGGGCCGCCTAGGCAATATATCACATCACCAAAAGTTTATGCATAATGGTATTGACCTACATACAATGTTTTGTTCTGGTGCATGCAAAAAAATGCTTGCTAAACTGCATGTGTGAGGTAAAATAGTGTATTTATAAACATTTGGCGATGATGTGAAACCTATTTCAGCAATATTGCCTAGGCGGCCCCTCATACTTAAGTACTACTTAGGCTTACAACTTAAAAGTTTTTGGGAAACACAGCCCAGGCTAGTACAGGTAATTTACTGAGCGTGTTACCTACACACTGCACTGTGAATGCGAAAGGACACTGCAATCAAAACTGTACACACAAAACAGTCAAAATAAACAAAAGAAGTCACAGCACACTGAAATGATTCACAGTGAAGAGGTAGCCCATGTTTATCAGATCAGGCCTCTTGGCAGAGGGTTTACTATACCACTCAGGGGATCTACACCTCACCAATAAGTTTACACGATAATACCACTAATCTCAACCGGCCAGTCTCTAATCACTCATCCCTTGTCCAAGGGGTGGATGATTGGAGCTGACCAGTGTTGCCAGATTTTCTACGACAAATAAGCGACTGGCGCCCTAAAAACAAGCCCAAAAGAAGCGACTGAGGGGCATCGTGAAAACAAGCCCAAAAGAAGCGACAGAAAGGGTGGGTTTTCAGTCGCGTGCCTGGACAGGGAAGACCTTGCTCTCTGCGGGGATCTGCGTGGCAGCTAAAATCCCCACAAGTGACCACAGAAAGTGGGAGTTAACAATATTGTAGCAGGGTCACTTGTAAGGATGAGTGAGAAAAAACGAGTTGCCATTGAGAAACACATTCAAATCACCACCAGAGCAGGAGAAAACAGCAAGCCCAACCCTGAAAAGAACAAGCCCAAAAAACCGCAACCCGCGACTTTACAAAATTAAAAGCGACTGCTCAAAAAAAGAAGCCCAAAGTCGCGTATAATAAGCGGACTTGGCAACACTGGAGCTGACCGTGTGAGACCGTATGGCTGAAAGACGAAGGCGTCGCGCACCTGCGCAAAGAACAGCAACCTGCCACAACTAAGAGAGCTCGTGGTGGTAAAAGGGAAAATAACAAACACAAACACCGGGAAAAGACGGCGGCGTCCCCCCACCCCAGCCCATTGACAATATGTGCTCAACCTAGAAAGCACAAGACAGACTGGGTTAATGCCAGGGAAATGCCATTATCAATGTGCAAGGTGTGGCGTGAAAGCCACAGGCACAGAGTGACGGTAAATTAGAAATTACCTTAAGTTGCAACTGGGAAGCACCGGACCGAGCCTGGAAGCCTACGGTTGACCCTCGCTTCTGGTTCCGACCATGCAATGCTGCAGTGAAGCGACATCACGTTAGCCACAGTACAAACATAATTGGCTATCGCCAGGTGCACAGTGCAGAAGGGCTTACCTTCAAGCCGGTTAGGCTACATGCGGCAACCTGGCGTCCACATTTCAGCTGCGCTCCAGTATGGGTCCAAAACCCAACACGCCAACATCACCTACTGCACCCCAGCGTATAGGGCTTCCCCAAGCGCCAACCTGTACCGAGGTTAGCCACACCTGGCTAGCAGCCAACATAGTAGGCAATTTATACGAACCGGAGGGGCTCCGCCCTCGGCCACACGGGCATCTGTTTTCAATTACAACATGCACCTGTTACATATGATTTTGACAAAACAACTTTCTCACTTTACTCAAAATTTGAGTATGTGTAATTTAGGTAAATATAAACGTGTAACAAAATGTAATTCTGTTTAAGTGGCTAGATGAGGTTTTTATTAGCTAGGGACGGCAAAAAGTCGCAACACTGGCAACACTGCTGGAGGCTGAGAATGTGGACTGTAGGTGTTTGGGGCTGGGTTTATATTACATTAGTGCTAAAAGGAAAAAGGTCTGAGGTGAGGCTGGTGTTGGGTTTTAAGTTAAAGTGCAGATGAGACAAGGGGAGCTGAGGGGAGCAAGCTGAAGATGGATGAAAGCATAGAGGGATGAATGAATAGATGGACGGATTGATGGAAGAAGTGATGGATACATACATTGGTAGATGGACTGATGAGTAAAGCTGGGCTTACACTGTGCGACTTTTGCCCCGATTTGGCACTCGCACAACTTTTTGAGAGTCGGGCCGATTTCTTGCTCAATCGCAGGTCCAATCGTGAGTCTGCATCGTGCAGTTTACATGGGGTAACGACAAGCGATTTCGCCTCACGATCGTGCAATCGCAAGGTCGCAAGAAAATCAAAACGGTTTGAAATTCTGGTCGTGGCTCGTGCGTAAATCGCACAGTTAAAGCAGTGCTACGACCCGATTTGACACTTCACATGCACAAATGAATAGGGCCGTGCGATTCGCTGTTGAGTGCGACCTCATCTCCACCTCAGGTGCGCATGTTCCCTCCTCTGCATACCGGGGAAACATGTCTGTCGCGTCGCGCAGTGGAAGCATTTGGCTCGCATCCGACTGTCGGCTCGTATAGTGTGAGGACGCGAGTCGTGAGCTGTGAACTTTTAAACAGTGAAATTCCATCGTGCCGTGTGAGCAGAAGCTTAAGACCCACGAATGAAAATATCGCACAGTCTATGCCCGGCTTTAGGTAGACAAGGGACTGAAGGCCGTAGATTGGCGATGGAATTGATTTGGGACTAGGGCTTTGTGCCGTGTTGTGATTGCTCTCTGTATCGCGCTCTCTCTCTGAAGGCTGGTCTCTGATTGAACATTATTGTTTATTTATAGGGTGGACTATATGGGGTAATTTAGGGGCCCACTGCAATAGCTCAAACGCACACACAGAGCCCCTCTATCCGTGAATCACACACACTCAATCAGCGCCTTTGCCAGTGTTCTGAACTCAAAAGCCTCAGCTCCACATTTCCCTTGTTGTCCTGGTAACCCCTGAGAAATAACATCAACCTGACACCAAACGTGTGTGTGTGTTTTCAGTTAGCTGACAAATGCATTGCTTGTGAGTACTGTATGTACTTCACACTTAAGGTGTGTGTGTGTGTGTGTGAGAGAGAGAGAGAGATGTAGGCGCCTCACATCACTGCGTGTTAATATGTGCTGTCACTTGAGTATGTGGATTCCTTTGTGTTTATAGGGAATCAACGGTGGCATCCTGAAGTTGATTTTAATCTTGAGCCATAATGGAGCCGACCTGGCCCAGTTTCTCTCATCTGATGGAGTTTTCCAGACACTCCTCAGCAGCTGTCCTTGGCAGCCCTACCAGACAGCGCCATATTGACCTCTAATTGAAAGTCTAGAGTGAGTGAATTCAATCAATAGTTAAAAAGCATAAGGCTTAGGCCGAAACGTCTGTCTGTCTGCCATGCTAACCCAGTATTAAAACTGCAAGAAACTGATCTGGGAGTGCGGCTTTTTTACTATATATGAACTTTGCTGTTTGCTCACACCCAAAGACCTTGTAAGAAACATTTCGGAGTTGACCACACTTTCCCTAGTAAAAGTGAATTCAAATCAACACACAACACACCCACACAGACTAATGAAGGTGAATAAAGGAGGAAAGGAGTTGTGGACAGTGTTGCCAGATGTACTAAAATTATTGTATTTGTACCATAATTTTGTCCATTTTGTCCACTGTAAGATCAACAAAACATGATGTATGATAATTTCAGAGTTGTCATTCAGTTCGTTTAGATGCCTTGAAACAACAATTTGGGTCTTGTATGATAATTTTGAGGTTTTTGGTACGATAATTCAGCATTTTCCATCTGGCAACACTGCTTGTTGAAGTTATTTGTCTTTCTTTTCATATTATGATCGCGAACATGAGGAGCACATTGGAACTGTAGAGTACAGAGGGGCAATACGCCCCCATGGGGCAAAAGGCCCCCTGCCTGTTTTTCCCCTTTTGACCCCCAGATGGCGCAAATTTTCATTTTCATTGTTGCTATAGATCGTCCTGACAACGGGGATAAACAAACATCCACTGTGGATAGCATTTTAGCGACGCAGTGAACAAAAGTAAAAATACATGGTAAGTTATATAAGTTTCTGATATCAGTAAATAAGCATTTAGAAGGTTGTTAATTCGTCTTGAATCAAAATTTTGTATGTTTTGCAAGTAGACAAGCCAGTAGGTTAAAAACACACCAAAATTATGAAAAAATACGTGATATTTTCAAAGTAAAGCAATTTTTTGTGAAATTATACTCCACACCTCCACTGAGGGGCAAATCGCCCCCAGGGGGCATCGTTTCGTTTGCTTATAAATGCTGCCTTTTATGAATGGCAGATGTGCCTACATTGTGATTATTGAATATAACTAATCTGGTTGAGTAAATCAATAATAAAAAAATGTAATATGATTTTTTTTTTTTTTTACCTCAGATTAGTCTTGATTGTAGCTAGCTAGAACAATACAATGGTTACAGATAGCCCAGGTAGCCTACAGGTTAAGATTCCTCCTTGAAATATTGCAGTATGCTTATTAAATTATTTAAGTAATGTATTTATTACATTGTTATTTAATGTATTGTTTTTTAAACTCAATGTAGCCTAGGCCCTATACTTTGCACATTATATTTAGCCTACTTATATGATCTATTTTAATAAATTATTGTTGTTTTTTGTGTTTGAAAACTTTTATAGTGGATTCCATTAAGCTTTATTCTGTTGTGACACAAGCATCCTTACAGTCTCTTTTTTCTGTTTGATATAGATGAGAACATACAAGCGAAGCAGCAACTGCTGTCCTTATGGGGAACAAGCTTTAAAAGATTCTTTAACGTTAATTGAGGAGGGCATGGCAGTGAAGGAGGCAGCACGGCGCTTCGGTGTACCAGCCAAAACACTGAGACGGCACAGGCACAAGAAAGTATTGAGGCCTGGGTCTGCTCGAATGGGGCGACAAGCGGTATTCAGCCCTGCGTTTGAGAATCAGCTCACCCAGCACGTCCAGAGGATGGAGAGGGCATTGTTTGGACTCACCGCTAAAGATTTGAGGAGGCTGGCATTTGATCTGGCTGAAGCCCTAAATGTCACCCACCCATTTAACATCACCAACAAGATGGCAGGGAAAGACTGGCTCCTCAATTATATGAGGCGGCATAGCCTATCTATGCGAACACCTCAGGCCACCAGCTTGTCAAGAATGACAGGGTTTAGTAGGGCCAGGGTAGAGCAATTTTTCAACCTACTGGAGGAGGAGATCGGGAAGCTGGCGCTGGAGCCTTGCTGTCTGTGGAATGTAGACGAAACTGGTATACAAAATGTCCAGAAGCCGAACAACGTCGTGGCTACGAAGGGCAAGAGGCTTGTGGGCAAAGTAATAGAGGTGTGTCGTTCATGAACGATCCGTTCTTTTGAACGGCTCTCTGAAGTGAACGATGGGAACCGGGTCACAGCTGGGGGAGCCACTCGACCGTTATTTCGTTCATTTTTCATTCATTTTAAGCACGTGACCTCGACCAGAGTAATTAAATTTGGGAAAAAAACACAATTGTTTGCCTCAAAGAGAGGCAAAAACGGTCTTTAGAAGCAGGAGAATAATCAGTTGTTGTTTGGACAACATTACCTTGAGGAGGAGTCAAAATATTACATTTTTAACACTGAACAAATAATTCAAAAAAAGAGCCAAAAGAGCCAGTTTTTTGAACGGCTCTTTGAAAGGAACGAGCCACTAAGATCCGGATCTCGAAAAAGAGCCATAAATCCCATCTCTACAAAGTAACCAGTGCAGAGAGGGGGTTTACCGTGACCGTAGTCTGCGCTGTGAGCGCCACTGGCCAATTCATCCCCCCAATGTTGGTGTTTCCTCGGAAGAGGATGAATGACTCCCTCCTCAATGGTGCCCCAGCTGGATCAATTGGGGCGGTGTCGGATTCAGGCTGGATAGACAGCAACCTCTTTGTCCAGTGGCTCAATCACTTTTGTGACACCGTAGGCTGCACCAAGGACAGACCTCACCTGCTGATTTTGGATGGGCACCACTCCCATAAGGTGGCAAGAGAGCGTGGAGTGGTAATGATAACCATCCCACCCCACTGCAGTCACAAAATCCAGCCGCTGGACCGCACCTTTTTCAGGGCCCTGAAGTGTGCATACAATACAGCAGCCGACAGCTGGATGTCCTGTCACCCAGGTCAACGCATCAGTGTTTACCAAATGTGTGGCCTATTCAACCAGGCGTACACAGTCGCTGCCTGTATGAGGAAGGCCCAGAGTGGGTTAAGGGCATGTGGTATATGGCCTGTCAACAGGCTCCTCTTCAAGGATGAGGGTTTTGAGGAGCTCCCAGGCCCCAGTGACCAGGACACCACACCACCACCACCAGGCCCCAGTGACCAGGACACCACACCATCACCCCCATCTCACTGTCCTCAACCTGGTAAGACAAACAACTTAAAAGCAACAACTTACAATTACTGTATTTCTACCCAAAATAGTAATGTTTTGTATTGCTGTTTACAGGGTCCCCACAAGTTGCAGCCATCCTAAAATGGATCTCTCCTCAGCCCGTCCGAGCGAAGAGGAAGCCCGAGACATCAGCTGTTCTGACCTCATCCCCATACCATGAGGATGCTCCAGGCCAGGGTGACAAGAGGCAAAAGAGGCAAAGGAGGACATCAGAAGGGAAAGGCGAAATCAAATGACGATGCCGAATGTCTATATTGCGGCGAGCTTTTTTCAGTAAGTGGATAAATGAATGAATGAATGAATGAATGAATGGATCCAGTGTGAAATATTAGCCTAGTAGTTGTTTTAACGATGTGGAAATTTCCATGGTAGTATACTCGAATCAATGAAATGCGCTCACATCGACTGCCAGCCAAACAGCGCGTGTAGTCATAACAGTCGTCATTCGGGTATGCCTCCATGTCTAGTCAAAAGGCTTTTTATTAATCATTGAAACATTCTTGCATGAAGATGGGGAGAGGGGGAGAGAGCGCGCAAGGGAGGGAGGGAGAGAGAGATGCATGTCGGCGTCTACCTGTGTGACTGCTCTGGAGAGGGAGAGCGATAAGTCGGATCATCAAATAGCCTAACATTCAAACAACGCTATGCAACCTGGAAATGCTAAATCCCTCTTGGCATATATGTTAACAAATGATCAACCGCTATCTCTGTGAGGAGAAATGGATTCGCTGGGTGTAGGCCTACATTTATCATGTAGCTTAAAGGGGTATGCCACTATTTTGGGGCTTAATACAGTTAAAATCGTTGGCCGGGGTTTATAAAGGTGGTAAAGTGTCTTATTTTTCAAGTTAAGCGTTGTCTTGCTTTAAGACAAGTTAAAATAGGGAATATGTCGCTAAGCTAGTGAAAGTCAATGGATCCATGTAGCATACTATATAGACAGCACCGCATCACCATGCGAGTTTAATTTACTGTGATAATGACTATCGGCCCGTGGCCATAACCTCTAATGTTTTTAAATGTTTCGAGAAGATAATGGTTGGGAAACTGCGCACGAGTGTTCAACCTGCTCTTGATAAGTACCAGTTCGCTTACACTGAGAACCGCAGCACAGGAGATGCCATTGCAACCATAATGCATCTAGTGCTTAAACACCTAGAGAATCCTGCAGGTTACGCCAGACTTCTTTTTATTGATTTCAGCTCTGCTTTTAATTTAATACAGCCACACATTCTCCTTGAAAAATTAATTCAGCTGAATGTAAATTTGTTTTTAATTAAGTGGTATTATTCTTTTTTATCAAATAGGCCACAACGGGTCAAGTTCAATACTACTTTGTCGGATACAACGTGTTGCAGTATTGGCGCGCCCCAAGGTTGCGTCAGCTCACCATTTTTGTTCACTTTGTATACGAATGATTGTGTCAGTTCAGGGCCAAATCAGTACATTATTAAATTCTCGGACGATACTGTTATTCTTAGCCTGCTCTCTAAAAATGATAATGATAAGGTAAACAGCCACCAAACAGCTATAGATACATTTGTTGACTGGTGTGATTCACACTTACTACACATCAATACTAAAAAAACAGTAGAGATGGTGGTAGACCCCAAATCCCTCTGTGGCCAGGGTGCAGTGGCAGTGCATGGCCAGGCCATTGAACAGGTTAAAACTTTTAAGTACCTGGGTGTACATATAGATAGCGACCTTAGCTGGCACACCCAGGTCACCAATGTCTGTTCCAGGATACACCAGCGTCTCCATTTTTTGCGCAGACTCAGAGTCTTTGGAGTGTGTAAAAACATAATGTTAATCTTCTATAGAGCCACAATAGAGTCTGTTCTCCGTTATGGGATTACCAGCTGGTTTGGCAATCTCACAGTTAAACACAGGGCAGAAATCTCAAGACTTATTAAAAATGCAGGTAAGATTATGGGGGTAATGCCCCCCCTTAACCCGCAGGAGCTCTTTGAGCAGGCCACTATCAGTCAGGCGAATGCCATTGTAGCGGATGGTGATCATGCACTAAATGGAGAATACTTCTTTCTGAACTCTGGGAGGAGGCTCAGACTCCCTTGGTGCAAATATAATCGTTTTAAAAATTCCTTTATACCCCATTCAATCAAGCTACTGAATAAACAGGGAATAAGAGAGATTGAGTGGGACAAAATGGACCTCTGTAGCTAGTGTTGGTGGGGATGGAAACTAGGGTAAAAGCTGGGAGGGGGATATGTAAACATGAATGTATCCCTGTGTTTACTATTTATCTTTATTTATTTATTTTTTAATGTAAACTATGGAATGGATGTAACCTAGTTATTTATTGCAGGGTGAAGGTGTGGTTGGTTGTAGGACGGTGTGTGTGTGTGTGTGTGTGTGGGGGGGGGGGGGGGTTTGTACTGAGCTGTGTGAGTGTGTGTATGGGGGGGGGCGGTGCACTGAGTGTGTGTGTGTGTGTGTGTGGGGGGGGTGGTGGTTATGGTCTGGATGGGTCAGGGGCAGTGGGTTAGGACATCCAGTGCTTCTGAGCATGTAGGCCTACACTGTTTTTCTTCTATTGTTTTACTGTTGTTTGTTTTTCTGTGTTGGTGTCATGTGTCCTATGTGTTCTATGTGTTCCTTATGATGCTGCAACCTCCCTGTCTCCAAAGCAAATTTCTCCTTCGTGGAGACTAATAAAGAAACCTAACCTAACCTAACCTAAACAACAACAAATTGCGAGATGGCGGACGAGGACAATAAGCAGACGGCTTTTTCCGGATGGAAATATAGACATTACTTTGAGCTAGTAGAGGTAATAGGGAAAAATGTACATGTCAAGTGTAAATGATGTGTTAGACAAAAATATTTGTCAACCTCTTCTGTGAGCAACTCAAACCTGAGAAAGCACCTGTCATCGGCTCACGCGTCTACGACACTTGTTGCCCAAGACGAAGGCAGCAGCCGGGAAGCTAACAAAGGCCATGAAGGACCACCGTCTAAACAACAAAAACTGGATTTTTGTCCACCCCCACCTGAAGGTAAATCAAGCAGAGCTAAACGCTCTGATAGGCAGATATGTTGTGGAGAGTATGCTAACCCTGTCAATGGTGGAGTCTGAGTCCTTCAGGGCTCTGGTAGACAGAATACCTAAAAAAGTAGGCGTCGGTGTCCTTCTCTATGTGATTTATGAAACATGCTCGGGGGCGAGTAACGCAATAGTTACTTTTACTGGTAACTAGTTACTTTGATACCAGAGTAACTCAGGAAGTAACTCAGTTACTTTTTTGGAGAAGTAACTAGTAACTACCGGTAGTTACTCTTTCAAAGTAACTTGCCCAACACTGTCTAAAGGGCCGTACACACACGTCGCTGCTATTTACTCGCTAGTTGCTCACTCGCCTACTCGTCACTCGTTCTGGGTAATTTTGTTTACTGGTTGTCATGGCTCCCGCTGTCCGCGCCAATAACGTCCGTACGAAACAAAATGTAGGTCTACGCCAGGGATGTCAAACTCAGGCCCGGGGGTCAAATTAGGCCGGCAAAGCCATTTTTTTCGGCCCGCGAGATTATTTCAAATGTGTATACAGTTGGTCCACAAACACCGTTAATGTATAGAGTACGACTTAAACATGAAATTTGCTGTATCACAGGATGAGCAGACACATTTGAACTGACAAATATGATGGGAACGAGTGTATGTGAAATTTAACTATGAGTATGAAGTGTATGCATGCACAATTTTAGTCAATTTTAAAAAATAATTGTTGAGTTTGGCCCGCGACTTAGTTCCAGATTTTGATTTTGGCCCTCAGTCTACGCTGTTTAACCAGAGACGGTTTAATTGTGTGCTGTGCACAACCATGCATATGAGCCTTTGATGGTGTACAGCAGTGTTTCTCAAACTTTTCCTGCCATTCCCCCCTTCAGAGGAAGGGTGTCTGTCTGCGCCCCCCCTCGAGCAAAATGGTTACGAAAATACAAATAAATAGGCCTTCGTAAAGTTTATTAGAGCCTAATATACACGTATATGGCCTATGATGTTCTGTAAATATTAGTGAATAAATTAATGAATATATTGTGATTGTAAAGTGAATGTGTTGACTTAATGGCAAAGCAGAAAAGTATTAAAAAAGAAAAACCTTCTGACTTCACGCGCCCCCCTTCCAATACCTCCGCGCCCCCCTAGGGGGGCTTCTGCCCCACTTTGAGAAACACTGGTGTACACTGTATTGGATGTATTTTCCTCAACACTTTTAACCAAAGTGTGATGGCGTGCAGAAGTTGGGTGGTCAGAACACCACAGGGGCAACGTCACCTGTCAATAATCTGTATTCTGCATTCCAATTGGTTACTCGCTTAACTCGCGTCGCTCGAAGATAAAATTATCTCGGAACCCGCCCACATCGCATCGCTTGTACTCTCCTCGCCTACTCGCCAGCGAGACTCGCTGGAACACGTAGACATTCTATTGACTTCATCCGCTGAGCGAGTAACTAGCAGCGACGTGTGTGTACGGCCCTTAATGCACGAGAGAGAGAGAGAGAGAGAGAGAGAGAGAGAGAGAAATAGAAAGAAAATCTGCCACTGACTGTTAAAAAGAGCGGCGGCTCCTTTAAGAGAGGGAGGAGCTTTGCGCAACAGGCACTAAATATCTAAAACCACTGTGCCTACAGCACTGGCCCACGGCAAGATTTCTGGAAGTTGTTTATATGTTCCATGCAATGCGTGAAGAAATGTAGGCTATGTCGGGCTGGTAGGCTACTCACACACATTCATGTCGCGCTTCACCTCAAACAATAACGTCTCTCTAGTTCCACTTATGAAGAAGCACTCAAACAACACCTACCACGGCAGAGAGATTAATGTGTTCAGCATGCAAACACTGTTCATATTTAGTAGGTCTGCTGAAGCAACAGGTGGAGAGGAGAAGCGACTGGAGAGCAGTCAAGCCTCTGTCAATCAAACGCTATGGTGACGTGCATACCCAACTCCAAACACATATTTTGTGAATAGATTAACGTGCGATATTTTCTTTATCGAACATTATCGCAGCACGTTAACGCTGATAACGGCCCACCACTAGAATTTTTTTTTTTTAAAATAACACTATTCAGATTCTATTTCTATCCTTTGCTTTGCATGCCGCACTAAGCATTGCAAAGTGGAGCAGCAATAAAATGCATTTCATGGCTCTTGCCAGCAAGACTCTAAAAACTTTATGGAGGTGAGGATTTAAAAGTTCACAGAATTTGGTAGGCGCTTGTATCCAAGGGTGACGGAATGGAATCCTGCAGTGTTCTAGAATCGACCGTTGGCCAGACAACTATAACTAAAGTGCAACAGTGCTCCACCGCACAGCAATTTAGCAAATTGTCTGAGCACAATGCAACAGGCAAAAAGTAGCAGCACAAATATCTATTTGGCATTGAATTATCATTTGCAAAGAGGATTAGACTTTTATGCAGCAGGCCTCTCTGCTGGTTGCCACCATAAGATGTACTTGCGCATGGAGTATGTGTGTTCCTGTACATGGACAAAAGTGTGTGTTTCATTCAAAGCAAGGTTAGATGTGTGTACCGCACTTCCCGATTTTTGTCTCATCTTGTTTCCACGAGGCAGGACACATGTCTGGATAGCCTGCTTCAGTCAATACTGCTGTCAGATCCAGCTTGCGTTTTTCCACATAAACCAGAGAGGGAGGAATAGAGCCAAGAAGAAAGGGAGAGTGAGAGGCTGTCAATACTTCTTTTCTGTTCCCATCTCTGTACTTTGTCCAAAACAAGAGACAGGGTGTGTGTGTGTGTGAGTGAGAGTGAGAGAGAGAGAGAGAGAGAGAGAGAGAGAGAGAGAGAAAGAGAGTGAGAGAGAGAGAGAGAGAGAGAGAGAGAGAGAAATACTTCAGTCAGACCCATGTTTCAGGCAAATGGTAGTTTCCCGTCGGTTTAAAAAAAAGCCAACTATTTTTGAGGGGGGCGACCCTTTGTTTGTTACAGAGAGCTATTTAAATAGTTTAAATGACCAATGAGTATTGTTAGTTTCTCTGGGCTAATCTGAAGCCCTGCTTAACCCTCTTCTCGTCTGACTCTACCTTGGTGTCTCTCTCAGGGTTGATGGAGAAGAAACATCTTTATGAACGAAACAGAAAAATCTCAGATGGGATTTCAAATGACTTGTGTTTTCGTTATAAAAAGAGAGCAAGTTTTTATTTGGAGGAACTCCACTGGGTAATGGATACTGAAGCAGAAATAACTGCAAAACATTAGGCCCATTGACGAGGTGAAGGAGGATATATGGACATTGACAATGACTTGGTCAATGCTGAGCATGACGATGTCAGCAGAAAAGCAGGATGACCCTAATTATGAGCCTAAAAAAAGACAATTTTATTTAAAGACGATAATAGTGGAGTGAGGTAGAGTTGCCCTGCTCAGACTCCAACCCGGACACCCGGGTTCTCCCGCACTGGTGGTCACAAAGTGAGACAGTACATTTTAATGGTGATGGCGAAAGAGGTGTTACATTAAAACAGCATAGCCTGAACACAGCTGTCTACAGCTTGTATCAACACATTTGAAAACCATTTGTGGATCATTTTTGGTGCAATCTGCAATGCAAAACGTGCCTTCACAGATCTGACATTTTCCCAACAAATGTGACAAGAATACATAGCGAAATACTCTCTGAGCCATATGAAATAAAATCTTTGGGTCATACACAAGTGACCCAAACACTGAATGTATAGTAGATAGCCAGGATTGTCCTTAGAGGTGCACTGTGTAATAGTTAAGCCCAGAATTAGTCCAGCTACCACTACTATCAGGAGGTCTGGTGTGTTTGACTTTAAGAATAGCGACCATGTTTTCAAGTCATTAGTAGCATACCATTTTCCTGGTGAACCAGAAGCTATGTGTTGACGCCCAGGGGGCTGGGCTACACAAACCTTCTGGTACACCTGTGATTCGCTCTCCTCCTCCGTTTTCGAAATAACCGGGGCAGCACGACGAATCAGGATCGTAGGGAGGGATTTCAGTGGGTATGACGTTTATCGAACGCAACACCCTCCCCCAGGGTAGTTCGGCTGTGCCCGCCCCCTCCCTGAATCACAACAGTAATGGCGGCGTGCGAGGAGTTATCATGCGTCGGGATGGAAGCAGCAATTTCAGCGGTGTTATCCAAAATACCTCAAGTTGATTTTCTAAAGGACGAGCAGAGAATGGTTTTGGAAGAATTTCTTACGACACGTCCTACGTCACAAAGCTTCAACGTGAGTGGTCGAAGTGTCATGTCATTCATATGAGGTTGCTCCAACCACGTGCAAGCATCTTTTGACTAAACCACGCCTGCGGAGAGGCGTGAAAGGGCAGTGTGCCAGTAGCCTGTTAATTACAGGCTACTGGTTGACCAGGAAAGCATACCATCACTTTGAGGATGAAATGAATGCCTGCATTGACTATATTGCTGTCTTCAAACTGTTTTTGTCACGTAATTGTTAGATCAGGTATGTTTCACTTCAGAATACGGACCATGTATCTTGTGTCTTGTATGTTTACACAGAAAGTCTTCTGTGAATCTTAAGATGATCGATAAGGAAATCCACTAACCATGAATGAATTCATGATACATTCCTCTGCATGTTCACAAAAACATTTCCAAATGTCAACACCACATTGCTAAAACACTGACTTGTTTTTGTTCCCCAACATCCAAGCTCCTCCTTATTTTTACCACCATAACAAGTGCAAGATCCTCTGACAGCTCCCAAGCAGAGCAAAGCCAGCAAGATGATGATTAAATAGCAACTTTTGAAAACTGTCATCACTTCTTTACGTTTTATTTTTTTGTCCTGTGTGTTGTTGTTTTTCTTAATTAGGAAACAAGCACAGCGGACAGAGTCTAACTGTGTTGTGGTGTGCTAAGTCTTTGCTGTGACAGTAACATAGTTTTTGTTAAGCATTTAATAAATGAATATTAATAAATAAATTGGCAGAGTAATGTTGGTGAGTTGGCAGCTTCTAGACAGGGGGAAGAAAACAGAGAACAAGAAAGAGGAAACAACAGAGCAAAGAGGAAAACAGTAAAGGGAAGGGGGTAAGAAAGAATTAAAAGGTTGTAGCAGAAGCTTCAAAACAGAAGCAATATCTCAATGTCTGTGTCTGTCGCCGTCTGTCTCTCAAACATGCACACACGCATGGATATATTTCTGTATAGGCCTACATAATATATGCCTGCTTGTATGCTGGTATGTGTGCGTGCGTGTGTTTATGCATGTGGGTTAGTCTGTGTGTTTTGTTATTTCAGAACAAGCTTCACTTCATATTGTACTACACCTTCCAAAATGTTGTGCATAATATCAACAGCAATATTTTAGAGAGTTTAGTTGTCCTTTCACACTATATACATGAGACTAATCAGGGGATGTCTGTAAGAGCTGGCAACGTTGTGAATATATTTCTTTGGTTCTTAAGCACATGTTTGGGTGGTCTTCAGAGAATACATTCTGACATTCGTCTCTCTCTGTTAGACAAAAACGGCAGCAATATTAGGCACTAAATGACTCAACATAACCAAAGAAGCTGTGTAGGTCTAGGTTATCTGAATAATGCTCCCCTTAATGCACTCAAGTCTGCAATCCTATCCATTTCTAAAACCTCCAGATCAGTTACAAGAGGCTCAAGAATGGTTGTGAAAACATATTTCTTAATATCCTGGGTATGGAAAAGCATACACAAATGAATATACACAAGGGAGGAATTGAACTTTGGTGGGAAGTTCCTCAAGGTGAAGTAAATCGCACCAATTTTACGCGAGCATTTTTTTTCTTTTAAATCCTAAACCATTGAAGGGTTCAAAATCATCATAGAATAATTGGATCTAAAGAGATTGCTTGTCTTTTGTAAAAAAAAATAATAATAATAAAAAAGGACGTTCCTTGAAATATGCTCCATCTCTTAAGTCGGCATAAAGATTTGGAATTCATTATTGTACGGATGTGGACATGGAAGTGACACTGGACCGGACTGTTTCAGAACTGATTCGAGTGTAAGCAAAATCAGAACTAAGCTAATGTATCACGAACAAGAACTTGATCACATGTGGCAGTTCCCTTGTGCCATCTGTTGTCAAATCGGGAACCAATCACTTTCTTTCACGGAGCAACTACACTGCATTTCTTAGATAAATACTTCTCAGAATTTAGAGGAGTAAATGGATTGTCAAGATGATTCAATGATTGTTCAACTTTCTCAACAGTTTTAGCATCACTTAAACAGCTTAACACAGTTTCTTTGATCTGATCCTGTATCCCATTGGGAACTTCCTCTAAAGAACAAATAAGGTTGTGGACATTTGTTTAACTAATACCAGCCGATTGAAGCTCTGCCACAACAGAAGAGCACATATTGTTTACATACTCTCCAGTTTTCAAAGATGAACTCGAACATGGGACAACTAAATCAGATGAACTAACAGGAACCACTGCATTTACTCACAGGTCATGACTGCATTGAAAAGGGTTAGTAGCTTCAGAAATCTCAACAATAGGAGATCTTTGCTCATGCACTCTTTTAATATGTTTACGAAATCCAGGGAAAGTTCCAGAAACATGTGCGCTCATACCACATTTCAACCTCAGAGTTCTTCCAGGACATAGACCATGCATTCATTTTAAAAGCCTCACCAAACCATTTGCGTCAGAATGACGGCTCTTGCAAATGAAACAAATCATATCTGGGGTAAAAACGTCTGTCGATCGAAGCTCAATTACAAGAGGGTTTTCTTTGAATAGTCCGACGTCTATGTTGAAAATGGTGGTCTGAATGAAGGTGTACATGTTACCAATGCACTCGCTGAACTCTGTTCCAAAGACAAAGTGCGCTTTGAATAGGTCATCAAAGGCCCCAAGTGATGTTGTGGCACGGCATGGTATGGCAATCTTGTCGATGACAATGAAGAATCTGTGGATATTGGCCCTAGTCGTTCCAACCGTGAGGAGGTAAGGTTGACGGGTCTGGGTGATGGCATCCAAAAGTGCTTGACTCCATCTCTGGTCTGTGACATATGCCAGATAGACGGCATGTTATTGACGTGATGCTGAGAAGGATCGCACAGAATGTCCACATAACACAATATGTGTTAAAATGTACTGTTAACTGTTTCTGAAGATACAAGTACATGTAGTATCGGCCCCAACATTTGCAAGGCGAACCTCTAAAATTTGACCTCTGACATACACAACTCTGATGGTAAAATGGTAAATGGACTGCATTTATATAGTACCTTTCCACTCCTTCGAGCACTCAAAGCGCTTTACATTGTGTTTCTCCCCTCGTTATTAACGCCAAGGCCAGGTTCTCGTACTGATGTGTTTCTTTATTGTACACCGTAGAACTGACACAAACACATAACAACATTACTCATATATCCATAAACACACACACAGACTCCAATGTTATAAAAATAGAAGATAAAATAAAATACAACATACCACTTTGCCGGGTTATAGACCAAGAGGAAAATGTTAGTGATGGGGAACTTGAAGCGAGGCTTCGAAGCCTGCTTCGAGCAAAAGTGGGCGTAACATATGAAGCCTTGCTTCGAGGCTTGTGTCCGCAACGTAAAAACCACGTGACAATGCCAGATGAGGCTTCACATTTTGCGAGGCGTGTGGAGGTTTCATTGCGCGCCGCTACCCAAACGAGCTTTCTGCGCCTCGGAGCACTTCTCAAGTTTTCAAGATTTGTTGTGTGTGTGTTGAGACTGGATATGTAGGCTAGTGACTTTGATTTGGTTCCACTCTGCAATAAATTCAGCTCATGCCGTAGATTGACCCAAATGTCAAAATGATCTATGCACCTCCAATTCCCTTTTGAAGTAGTTTTTCAAAGTGAGACGCTTCCGAAGACGAGGTGGGAAATTGTTTTAGTTCTACCGCTAAGCAACCATAAACGAGACAGCAGTTCTGTCAGCAATCATTAATACTAAACTAGGCCTACAGCTAAATAAGAGAGCAGACCTATTTTATTTATTATAGGTTTTGTGCGAGTTTACCAGCTGATTCATGTTGACTACAAGAAGGAAACTCAGCTGGATCGTACAGAGTCAAGCGGCTAGCGCAGTGGTTAAAGTGTCCGACCTGGGTTCTCAAGATCATCAGATCAAATCCCTGTAGTAGCGACATGATGATGATAATCCAACTAGTTCTTGATTTCGCAGGGTAGCTTTCTAATAAAGTTGACCAAGTAAACCATGACATCATCTGCCAGGCTGGTATAGTGGTGAAGGCGACAGAGTGCTACCTTAATAATTGTGAGTTCGAATATAAGTAGTGGATAACTGATATTTGTTGGTACCCCTTGAATTACATTTAATTCATATAATGTGAATTATAGTAGGCTAATATTTCTTTCTGGTTATTTTAATTGGCTGCTTATTGTGTTGCGTTTATGGCCGATCACTCCCAGTTGCGCGCCGACCTCCACACAATGATGCTCTCTCACTTCCACGATAACACAGGGTCAGCGTTAACCTTTTAGTGTCCCACAATCACGAGTAATTAATTCCATACACACACACCATCACATTTATTGAAACAGAACGGATACAAATAAGACGCGAGAAAAAAAGTTAAAATTAAATCCAATGCCTGCGGTGCCAATTCATTGCACACCAGATGGCGCCAGTGAGAACTGAGGCTTCGAGAAAGGCTTCGAAAGCTCGAACCTTTTTGCATGAAAGCCTCATTGGTTCAGGAAGCCTCATTTCGCCATCACTAGAAAATGTTGACTTCAAACTTTCAGCTTACAGTAAACTTGATGAAGCCTTGAGCTTCAGATACACTTGAAGTTTGAGTGAAAGTGAAAGTTGCGGGAGCTCAAAACAAACGCTACCCTTTCTCCATGCCAAAACATCAACGCTAGTAGTAGCCTTCATTCATTAACTTTGAAGAGTAAGTGACATCATCATCTACAATGCATCGTGGGAGTTTGAGTGCATTTCACATTTAATGTACAATCTTTCTCCATAATAAAACATAATTTTAATAGTCATAATCGTCATACAAAATGTGCAATATTTTCAAATACAAAACATAAACAAAACATCTTTATTTGTGCAAACATGAAATGTGCAAAAAGAAAAATCCTGCCAGCCTTTATGGCTGCAGCCACACATTGTATGCCTCACATTCACCCATTCACACACCGGTGGCCGTGCCTGCCACGCAGGGTATCACCCTGCCACCAGGAGCAACTTGGCTCAAGTATCTTGCTCAAGGACACAACGATGGAGTCAGGCCGAGCGGGGCTTGAACCTGCAACCTTTGGGTTGCCAAACGGCTCCTCTACCACCTAAGCTACCACTGCCCCGATTGCTGGACTTGCAGCGGATTCATGATTGGCTACTTGATTATACAGAGCTGTCAGAGTTTGGCCCACTCTAATTCATAACACAAACTGCCTATTCATTATGATTATAAAATGTGGCTTTTTTTTCATTTTTTAATCTATTATTTCCTTTTCCTCATTTACCCATCTCTGTGTTGCCATTTCACTGAGCCCAATTTCCCCATGCATGGACAATTTCACATGATTTTACACATTTGCCTTTCTCTTGGGATTAGTTTCCCATTATGTTGTTGCTTATTCATTTGGATATCGAAATTGGATGACACTGTTTGGTTGCACATCACTGTGTTTACATAGTCAGTGTAAAAATGAGAGTGAAGACCAGTGCTTAATTTGTCAAGCGGGAGGTCCCGGAGCCTAGAGGATGGGTGGCTCCCCCCCGAGGGGGGTTCTGTGATGTCTTTCCCTGAGGATCCATCCAAGGTTCTGGAGCTCTCATCTGAGGTTCCGGAGCTAGCTCCCCCTCAAATTAAGCACTGGTGAAGACGCTGTATCCCATTCATAATTAATTTAGGCCTTTGTTATACATATGTCGATGTTGATATCCATGATGAGAATTTAAAAAAATATATGAGAGTGGTGTTTCTAGCTAGCACTGCTTGGATTTTCCCCCCTTTTCTAAAGCCTCTGTTGCAGTACATTTTAATATTGCTGATCTTGAAATAAATGCAATTCCACAGTTTTGTTATGCAAGTCAAAGCAGTGGCTGTTCTTCTGTTTAATACGCTTTAGTAAGTTTAATCCTATTAGCAGCAAACAAAAACTTTGTAGCTTTTGTATATTTCGTATACAGTATATACGGGGCAGTCATAGTGTAATGCAAGGCAGTTATACTGTAGATCAGTGATTCTCAACTGGTGGGTCGGGACCCAAAAGTGGGTCGCGGAGGGGTCATGGGTGGGTCGCGGAGCCGTGGTGTAAAAAAAAATCGTAGTTCATTGATTCGCTAAAATAAAAAAAAAACAATCATCCAACTTTTCCTGTAACAATTTTCAACTTTTATATTGATAGGCGATTGAACGTGTGTCATCTGTTGTCATAGATAAAATCAGAATGTTTATGCGAGATAGTAGCGTGTAAACAGTCATTCGAGTATCGCTAAAAAAATTGGGTCGCGACCGAATGAGAGTGGAAAATGGTGGGTCCCAAGACTGTTCCAGTTGAGAACCACTGCTGTAGATCACAGGTTTTGCAGGATCAATCCCCACCCTTACCTATCCCTTCCTCACTCCATGGCTGAAGTGCCCTTGAGCAAGGCACCTACCCCCAAACTGCTCCAGGCACTGTAACCAATACCCTGTAATATCTGTAAGGCGCTTTGGATAAAACCATCAGCTAAGTGTAAGGGCCAAAACATACCAAGGCGGAACGGAACGGTCGCAGGACGGACGAGGTCTTTCTGCCTGTTTTGGCCGGCATGTTTTTCTCTGCCTTTCACACTGACAGCGTCGGCATGCACGGCCAGTCCTGTTCAAAACCCTCCCCACAGCTAAAGCTAGCGTGCTACTTTGCCATTCATTTGAATGAGACACCGCCGGTTGCCGGCGTGATAAATATTTCACTCGCTCGAGTTCTATTTTCCAAATGCAGCGCGGCGCGGAGCCGGCTCCCACGCCGCTGACGCCCGACTACCACCGGTTGGTGTGAAAGGACAGATAGGTTTCAATGTATTTTCACAGACGCCGGTAAAAAATGCGGCCGCTCCGCGACGCTTTACCGCCCTGGTGTGTAAGACCTCTAATGTGTCTGTGTTTTAACAATAGGCCTACTTAAGAAGTAAACATTTTTAAATCTGAATAATAAATCCAAGTGTGTGTTAGTAAACATGCCTGAAATGCTTTATTTGTAATCCACTGTCCTTTCATGTGTTCTTAACGAGGATATGAGAGGGTGTTTCTTCCAGGAGGAATTTCGGCTATTACTGTAGGCTCAGTGATCTTTTATCACTACAAAATCACTCAAGAAAGAGAGGACCTCAAAGCACATTGTGAGTATTTAGATTAGATTAGATTAGATTAGATTATCCTTTATTGTCTCTTCAGGAGAGAAATTCAGAATGGACATGAGAAAGTGTGATTCACAATTAACATCAAATTACCACAATAGACAGACTTAAGACCACAAAGCACAAACAAACATGTAAACAGGTAACAGACGACCATTGTTAGTGTTACACCCAACGTTCCAGTTTGGCCCTGAGTCATCCAAAGACATATACAAACCTAGATATTGCACATACTCTGAGCTAGAGCTATTGCTCAGAAAAAAATAAATAAAATAAAATACAGGAGATAAAAACTATAATGCTACATGTACAAAAGTATAATGCTACATAAAAGTACACCACCCCCCACCCCCCCCACACACATACACACACACGCTCTCTCTCTCACACACACCCACACACATGCGCACCACTAAGACCTGCTATTTAGTATCCTTATTGACCAAGGGACCATTGAAAATTTGTTAATGCCATTGATGTAGTGCATGAATGAGCCCTGTATTTACTTAAAAACAAACAAATGTGTGCTTGTGTGCATATACACACACACTGCACCACTACCTTGCCGTTTTCACAGAACTCTCTCTCTCTCTCTCTCTGCGCATTGTTCAGGCCAACAGAGAACATAATCTGGAAGTGACTGACGGGTTCACACCAAAAATCAGAGCACTTTGGAATTATTATTTTTTTATTTTGTTTGGCAAACCATGACCACATCGTACTGTAGGTATCAGAGAATTCATCAGGGCAACACAGAGTCACATGTGGTTTAAAAAAATCTGGTATGATCTCTCCCTCAAAGTGATGAGCTCCCTCTCTCTCTCTCTCTCTCTCTCTCTCTCTCTCTCCTCAAAGTGGTGTGCTTTCAAGTGAATTGCTCCATTCCACGAAAGCTGTGTAACAGATAGCGGCAGTAGCTTCAAACTGTGTTTGCTTTCACCTTAAGTGGGCTGTTTGTGTTGGGAATGTGTGTGTGCATGCGTTTGTGTGCCTTTGTTTGTGTGTGATAGAGAGAGAAGATGTGTTTGTTTTTGCCTCTAAGTGGGCTGTGCTGGGAGTGAGTTTGACCCTAACACTGCTGGGATTACAGAGGCTGTAAAAGCTGCTCATACAACACACACTCTCACTTGGACAGCAGTTTAGGAGAGAGAGAGAGAAAGCGAGAGAAGAGAGAGAAAGCGAGAGAAAGCAGGAAAGCAAGAGAGACGGTGTAGGGGTTGAGATTAAGGTCTGGCGTTTGAGTGATAACACAATAAAGGAGGCAAGGAAGACAACAAGTGGAGAGTTGGAGAATGAAAGACAGAGAGGGAGGAAGTTGTACTGAAATAAAGGCAGAAAAAGTAGGGAAAAGAGCAGGAGAACATGGACCCCCCTCATGGTTTTGCTAATTTCAAGGGTATTTTTATTTAAAATAAAAAAAAATAAAAAAAATACTGACAGAGGTGGGGTCGGGGGGGACCAGGTTGGATTGGGCAAAGTCAGAATAAGAACCATGTTTGTATGTGCCTCATTTTGCTTTGACTGACTACTAAGCACAATTTTTTTTAGCCATACCTTACATGTGCCTGTCACAACCATGCCGACTAGTGCTAGTTTCATATAATACAAATATAAAGGACAGAGGATACGTGCAAATACTTCAAAATCATAATAGACATATTTTAATGGAAAATATGTAATTTACCACAATTGCAGCAATCTCTTCGTCCAGCATTCATCAACCTCGGAGGGTTATGTTGTGCAATGTACTGCATTTCACTCATTTATTAATCTTTTCCTTTTCAAAACAGCAAGTCCAGTCGTTGAATTTTCTGGAAACTTTGCCTGTTGATTTAGAACGAGAAAATTGAATGAAACATTCAACAGTGCAAAGGAACGAGGCCAGCCACAATCCAAGAACATTTCTAAAATATCATAGAGCGTACAACCTGTTGTCCCAAAGGTTGGTGAGCATGAGCTTGAGGTAAAAAGAAAAATGTTAAATAAACATAGAGACACTTGCTTCCCCAAACTGCTCGTATCTCTCTACTGGTTCAAGGTCCCTTCGTGAATTATTTAAGGGAGTGAAGGGGTTTCAGGCGGAGAGTATTGACTCCAAAGGCTGTGCTCAGTGAACATGGTGAAAGACAAAGAGGGACTGGGAGAAGCGAGAGAAAGGACTGGAGGGATGGAAAGAGATAATACAGAGAGGTGGAGGTGAAACGAGAAAAACATGAGAGGGGAAGATGTAGAGAATGAGAAAAGACTGGAAGGGTGGACAAGATCGTGATTAGACTGACTCTCACCAGACCCTTGTGTATTTCTGTTCAGCTTTGTGAGATCACAAGAAGGCCGCCCTGCTCCCAAACAAGAATGCAGTAGAATCAATAAAGATTGCGGAATTTTCCCAAATACACTGCATGGAAAATAAACTGGGTGGACTTTGTATACTAATTCTGCTTGGAAATATTATTTCATGTATTCCTTAATGGACTTGTAATTCACTTAAAATACAAATCAGTAGGATATATTCAGAGAGGGTGGCAGAGGGAGATGGAGGGAGACAAAGAGAGATATAGGGAAAGAGAGAGAGAGAGACTGGAAAACTTAATGAAAAATAAAGAAACAAATAACCAAATACACAATGAATCTATCTAACTATTAATTTGAACACTTCTCTCCCTCACCAACACATACTTTCCCAGTCCATCCATTTCGGTTATGGCTGTTGTTGTTTTTACACCCCATCATATATTTCTCAACACACACAGTCAATGTGTGCGTATGGCTGTTCACCTATTCAGCTGTGCAGTGAGTAATTTTTGTTTCTTTGTCAGTTTATCCATCAACGGACTGTAAGTGCCATCTAAAGGTCAAGAACACAGAGTTGTACATACTCGTTGGCAAATAGGCATAAACAAACATTACATGCATCTAGGCTTGGCCGGGCCAGGGCTCCAGGTTGCCTTCTTTGATTGCTCTTGATTATGGTTTGAGACTATAACATAAATACTGTATTGTTTATAATGAATTGATGTCGACACGGGAGCATTGCACGGAACCAGTGTTGCCAGATGTGTCTGATTAAATCCCGCCCAAAAGGTTCTCAAAAACAGCCAAAATCCGCTAAATTCGGCCCAAATTCAACAAATTACATTGACGTCTATGGGGACAAAACGGCTGAAAAGAACACCAAATGGCCAAATTTGGCTGTTTTTGAGAACCTTTCGACGGCTGTTCCGACATTTCAAGCGTTAATCCATACCCCAGCAGGTCTTTTAACTCTTCATTTGCCTCTATCAGGCCGAATTTACGCACCCTGGATGGCGTGCAGCTTTGAATTATCTGTGACTTGATTTCATTGTCCACATCGCTAAACTCACAGTGTTTGGCTAACATGCAAAGTCGGGTGGCATAAACATCCAAAATGTCACTAGGCAGTTGTGCAGCTTTCCTAAAGACGTGGACTTCATAATGAATGTTCCTTTTCGGTGCGAAGTGGTCCGATAGCTTCTTCATAACGTCGGCATACTTGCCCACCGCAAAGGTGTTGTAAATGTTGTGCATTTTCCCACCAGCCAGATGAAGCAGAGGCGCTTTTGTTTCATCTCCAATGATAGCCATTGCGGTGGTGTAATTTTCAAAGCGCTGGAGCCATTTGGTCCATTGGGGTCCGACAGAGCTAATCTCACTCTCCGGATCTAACTGTGCTACAGCCGGGCCATGGGCTAGCATTGTAACCGTAACCTGTCTAGCTAAACTGACTGAAACTTAAAAAAACAAAAACAAACAAAGCTGTTTTTGTTGTTGTCTTGTCTTTTGTTTTCTGTTTCATTTGTTTGTGTGTAAAATGTCAGAGTTCTACGCCTTTGTAAAAATGTATTGTACTTGTGAATCTCTTGATTTATTGGCAAAGGTTATTGTGTATGAATATTTCTGTATGTTACTTAGCATTAATGTATAATAAATATTGAAGTTATTGTGCTAAAACAATAAAAAAAAAAACCAAAATGCTTTCTCTCACCGTCTGTATCGGTGGCATCAGTGGGCTACTTAATGCTCTGTGTGTGTGTGTGCATTTCCTATCCCATTGTGTGAAGATTGTTCCGTACACTTGAGAGATAAAAGGTTGAATTGATGCGATGCGCCTGGACGCTCTGGTGAGAAACACTGAACACTTATGATGAGAAAGCGAGCAGAACAGAGGAGACAAGCCGAGCCAGAAAGGCGAGTTAGCGATGGAGGAAAACAAAACAAACACATCGGCAGCACAGACAGCAGCATGAAGGCAATAAGGGAATGAAATAAATAAATTTTAAAATAATAAATAATGGTTAAAAAAAAGAAAGAAATGGTGTTGGAAGAACCATGGCGGCAGCAGGGGTGTTGATGCATCAAGTTTACATATTATGTGAAGCTTGTGGATGTTTGTGTGTGAGAAGTTTACATATCAAAGCTAAGGGTTTTATGAAAACAGCCTCTCTTGGAAAGAGGTCAAAAGAAGCAGACAAAGCTGCATCCGGATCTTTTGATGTCTAAAAGGACCGTCAGCGGCCACTTACGGGAGGAAGAAAAAGAGGAGGAGGAAGAAGAAGAATGAAAAGTTGCCCCCTAATTTCATTCATGTGCGTTTATCGCTCTCATCTACAGTATGTCAGCTCAGGCCAAACAGAGCTCTTTGTGTCTTTTTCTTCGCCTTTTTGAAGTAATATGGGGGAGAAAATGTTTTAGAAAGTATTTGTGTGTGCGTGTGTGTGGATGCGTGCTCATATTGTGCAGTGACAGAAAAACAGTCCTCTCTCACTCTTGCTTTACAGGATGATAATCATGTGCTCAATTTAATAGCTCATTGATGACAGTGTCAGTGGAGATTACATAGAGAATAACATAATTTGGCTACGGTGCATGCACAATATCTACTCAAAATACCTAGTGTAATCACATTCCTGAACCTTTCTTACACTCTTATCTTATCCGTCTTTATATATCTGTCAGTATCTATCTGTCTTTTGTTGTAACTTTTTATAAACCCACATTACTAATTAAGATTATTAGCTGGGCCAATAAAATAGTCATAACCAAATTTAATTAATAAGACTTGCACAAGGATAACCACCCGCCATCTGACTCGTGGATGTTTATCTATTTACCAATTAATACTTAATAATATAGAAGCAGCCATAAAGTCACTCTGGAGAATTAGTCCATTTGCCAAGAGATTACCAATTTAGTGTACATTGCAAGTGAGAGAGCATAGTAACTACGTTATTACAGTTACCCATAGCATAACCCAAGTTCCTAACCATGGTGGCCAAATGCCCCATGTGTCCCAATAGCATAGCATGGGGTCCGCTCATGTTACCGACGCACCATTGGTCCGATGCGTCAATGTTCCGAACATTTCCCATTGATCCTACAGCACTTAGTCTCTGATAACTTTTTACCAATTAAATGAAACCCTTTGTCCCGACAGTCCAATGTTCCGACGTTCCGACCAAAAGCTGCTTTAGATCACCGTCATCTCTGAAGCCTACGCAGTGGTCATGCTGCTGTCTGTGACAGGTTAGGTTTAGGGAAAGTTTTGGTCAAGGCACAAATTGAAAACTCAGAAACATTGCAATAGCCTACTGACAGGTTAGGGTTAGGAAGGGTTTTGGTTAGGGCACAATTGTAAAACTTGGCAACATTGCATTAATGACAGGTTATGTTTAGGGGTGGTTTTGGTAAGAGCACAGCAAGACCGACTCAGACGACATCTATGTGCTCGTCGCAGCGCATGCAGCTGAAGTCTACTTGGCACCGGGAAAAGCAGGACATACGACCTGGGATGATGACCAACCACAAACAGCCATTGGTCGGAACATTGAGCTGTCGGAGCAAAGGGTTTCATTTAATTATTTCGAGTTAGTGGGCTGTAGGATTAATGGGAAATTTTCGGAATATTGACGAATCGGACCAAAGGGGTGTCGGAAAAATGACATGCTACCGCATAGCATAGCATAGCAACCTGCTAGCACCAGGGCTATGCTGCCCAAATGGCAGCAGCCACCCGGCCTATCTCTTACCCAGCTCTCCCAAGTATGAGAACGGCTTGTTCTGATCCAGAGCACGAAGCCCTGCTCAGAACCTAACCTCACCTATCCTTGCCTAAACCGTTCTCTTGAACTGCATCTGAGAACAGTATTTAAACCCCTCATCATCTTGTGTTCAAGACCCAACAAGGACAACACATCAGTACCTCAGTACAAGAATACATTCTCAAATTGATCAGCATCTCCTATGGCCTTGAGCCAAACATGGTGTTGTATTGCCCAGACCTAGTGTCTCTGGCAAGTGGGCCTGAGCCACTAATAGAGCTTTCAGGCCGACTGAAAACCGTACTGGGGCCCGTTCCCGCACCTACCGGTAATCGCAAACTGGCCGTCGCGTTCACGCCAAAGATATTTGCGTTCGTGAACCGGAAAGTTGGTTCGCAATGCGAACTGCAAAGTACTAGGTTTTTCTCCGCGAACCGTGACGACAGCGTGGCCGTCAGCAGGTTCATCCGGGTAACACAGTCACTTGCGGAAAGAGATCGGAGCCCGCTATGAACACGGGCGGTTCTCAGAGAAAAACACTTAAGTGCTGAACGTAATTGGTTCGGGCACCGACTCCAGCACCGTTCTGGTCGGCCTGAAAGCCCTATAGGTGACCAACTCACTAACTCCAGCCCCAAGTGGCTCTGTGATAAACGACAACTCTGTAGCTAAGTTTACGACAGGGCAGCTGTCCTTGGTGGACACAGATAGAGAAAGGCCCTATTTGCAGATACACAGAAAACCAAAGAGTAAACCCTCTAAAATGAAGATATTAGACATGTCAAGATATTGTGTTAATGTACAATAAATAATTGTAAATATTAATGAAGAAATGTAGTCTTAAAACCTACGACACTTTCTACCTGAGATGCAGAAGTCTGGGAGTCTTTCTAGGATGGATACGCAATACGCATAGTCAGTCTTGCAGTCTCTCTTCGGTGTATACGTCATCTTGGGTTGATGGATTCTAATTCCTGCTCTCCCACTCGTGTCCCGGAGACTCTGATAGTCTTCTTTGGGTGGGTATGTCATCTTGGGCCGATAGTTAGATACTCGCTCTTGCTCTTCCTCTTGCACTCCCACTCCTCTTCCTTAGGTGGGTATCTCATCTTGGGATGATGCTCTATTCCCACTCCAGTGTTCCTGGGTGGCTTTTGCCCTGTGTGCCATTGCAGCAGAGTTGGCCCGGCGCCCAGTACTTTTCACCAGCTATCTAAACTTGGCTGCCAAAGCAGTACAGTATCTGCCGCCAACTGCCCTTGAAAATCTCTGTGGAGGTGAGAACATATTGCGTATTTCACAAGCTCTTTATATAAGTTTCCATTTGCTCATGTGGGTGTGTCTCCATGGGATCTTTTATATATCTAGCTGCTGCATTGTCATATTTTTTAACAGTCATAATTGCAATGCCATTTTAATGAATTGTTATTTTAGCGTGTTGACACCTGTAAATGCAACATTAAGCACATACATTCAGTGTTGCCAGATTGGGCTGTTTCCCGCCCAATTGGGCTGCTTAGGATGGCTTTGTGTGGGTAAAAATGGCATTTTGCAGAAAAACCTGCCCAATTTTTGCCATAGAAATACATAGAATTGAGCGGGATTTTGTGCTTCAAGGTGGGTTTTGAGCTTTTTTTGGGCTGGAAATCCTCAGCCTCATCTGGCAACCCTGCATACATTAACTAAAATGAACATTGCTGTCATTAAAGGGTTGCATAGAGCGTATAAAGTCCTCCATCATTAAACACAACAGAAATACATTTTACAAATTTTGTCATCATTTTGCAGGAGCCTTTACATTCAAACTGGCAGTCAGATAGATGGCCAATGCACCCAGAGAAATACTCAAGTGCATTTACTACAAATGGCATTTTAGTCATTAAATGTAATCCTCTTGCATTCATTCTCTGCTCAGTAGAGAATGAACGCAAGAGGTGTAAGTTTAATGAGTAAAATGTCATTTGTAGTAAATAGTATGCACTTCTCTGCTAGTTAAGAACGAAAATAGCCAATATATTTGCCAGGGCTCAGGCATATCACATACGGTAAATTCTAAGATATTCCAAGTCTGACCCAAAATTGTGCACAAGAAACCTGCAAATGTTATACTATAAATCGCATGGATATATTAGGTGTTAAACATTTGTCCAAATCAATGAGATATTACCGTTTTGTGCTAAATAATAAAGAGTGATGTGACCAGAAGTCGATCGCAGTCAAAACTACTCAGTCTTTGTCCTTATACAATACAAGACACCAGGTGCTACATGTGCAGGGTCATGCCTTTCAGCCTTTCAGACACCTGAGAAAAATCCTTTCTTTTACCCCCTTTTCTTAGTGTGCTTCAATGCAAAAAATAAATGAGAAAAACCCTTCCTCTCGCCTTCGCCTTTCTACACTTTGCAAGCATATAAGCGTTGTTATACGCTGCTTACTCTGTAGCCTACTCCTCTACTCATTTATGTCTTGTTGCTTTATGGCATTGCTACAGTACACATTGTGAAATGTAAAAGTCTGACATACAGGGTGAATAGGGCAAGGTGTACAGATCCCAGTATGTGCTTATTGATTTTCCAGCACTATAGAATAGCAAGGCATTGGTCCAGATTCTGAATGAATGAATGAATGAAAGGTCAGAACATCTGTCTTTCAGTGTGTGTGTGTGCACGCGCACGTGCATGAGTGATACCAGCAAGGCACCGAGAAGCTGTGTTGCCAGATGTGTCCCCCCACCCTAAAGATTCTCCAAATTCTGCCCAATTTCAACAAATTACATTGGTTTCTATGGTCCCAGAACCCGCAGACGGCCATCCCAAGTAGCCCGCCCTATCTGGCAATACTGGCGGGAAGGGCCGCATAGGAGTTAAGATCCCTTGAGTGTATCACAATCATAGAGGTAGAATCAGAGAATCTCTAACAGGGAGAAGGCTCAGTGTCATTGGTTCCCATTGTAGCCAGTTAGCTCTGCATGTATACTGCAGTAACGAGTGTAGGCCAGTCCTTCATGTGGGAAAATGTATGGAATGGAAAGGGGAACCCATGCTAAATACCAAGGGAGTAACTTTGACTTTGACATTGGTGGGGACACAAAATTGGTGGGGGTTCGGGGGAGAAAATTTAGCAAATACAATTGTTAAAAGTATGATATTAACGCAATATGAGAATGTATTAGCCTATGAATTAATGTAGCTCAATGGTTTTAGAGGGGGATTATTTTTGACCATTTTCATTGTGTCTGTGTGTGTGTGGGGGGGGGGGGGGGAGGATTACCAATCATAAGTTCATGGCACACAGATGTTATATCAATGAGCAGATGATATGTCAACGAGCGTTCCTTAGGAAGTTGGTCTTTCAATCACACGGTTGCAGGCTTAAATCCCACCCTTAGGCTGCCTCTGTTTACACCTCCATCCATGACTGGAGTGAAATTGACCAAAGCAGCCAGTTCTGATACAACATTGTTCCAGAGACCTGTTACCAATAACATATAAGTAGCTTTGGGTTCAAATGTCAGCAAAGTGGTATTGCCTAACATGAAAATGATCACCAGTTCTGCCAATAGGCCTAGCCTACTTTACTCTCACTTTATTGACATTTAGGCCTATTTTAACAGCAACAAAAATGACACTGACATTTGCAAACCTTTTCTTGAAATAAGCTTGCATGTTTTTTTAAATAAAAAATAAATAAGACCCGGCCCAGAAAACTTTTTTGGGTTCCGGTGCCGACTCGACTGACCCTTTTTATCCTCCAAAATTAGCGATGCTGTGTGGACTGTTGTAGCCTACATACAAAACAACACATTCTCATAGGCTAACTCCCTATCTCTCGCTTTCTCCCTGCCTGTAGCTGCGTTTGCATCATAGCAGCCTACAGGCAACACACGTGCGCGTGCAAGTGTCTTTGCGCAGCGCGTCTTGACAGAAATCCCAGCGATGTCACCACATAGTTGCGCACCAACTGTGTCACGTTGTAGGCGAATTTTAATGCTACAACATACCAGTTAGCTTTGTAGCCCTTCTACATGACCGAAATGCAATACAACACAATGAGTAGGTGTAGGCCTATCTGCGATTTTTGAATGATGTTGGTTACATACTCTTCATGGAAGGCTTCCATTTCAGCCGCGTTGGATGTTCAGCGAGATCAGAACCAAGTCGCAGCAATTAGTCTAGGCTACTCAAGTAGTCCTACAGTTAAATAGCCTGTAAAACCAAGTCAGGTTAATTTAATATGAAATAAGGGAAATGTTTTGCCGAAGTGTAGCCTTCCTTTAGGAACTCTTTCATTTACCACATGGGTCGCGTTAACAGAGGTTTGTCCGACGGATTTTTTTTTAAAAGGAAGACTGAAGATTCTGAAGCCTGCCCGTCCTTTCGACGGTAGTTTAAATAGGCTACACCCGTATTAGTAGATCAAGGGTGCATTTCAATTCGTTATTATCTGCGCTGCGCAGATACCACATTTCTTCTTAAATAGGCCACTTTTTTACCCCTCACCTTTCTCCGCCTCTCTCTGCTTGTCACGCAACTATTACGCATCTGCAGAGCTCCGGTCCCTGCACCCAAATAGTGAATTAGAAATTGCCGATGATGTCGGCACAACTGTTGGAATAGGCTAATTAAGATTCAGAACCGTTTGTAGGCCTATACCTAGGACTAGGCTACTACATTTCACCACAATCTGATTTAATGGCAGGGCGAAGTTATCCCTCTATCGCCTTTCATAAAACGTTTTTTTTTATAGGCCTACTCAGGCGTCGCCACAAACTCCTCGCTTGAAACAAAAAGTACTGTAGGCAGGCCTATGTACCAGAAATAGTAACGCACGGTGTCTTACATAAGTAACTTTAATCTGACGTTTTGAAATGGTAGTTGTTAGACTAGGCCTACTCGTTACTGAAAAAAAGTAGTGCGACTACAACGTTACCGGCAACACTGGTCGTGATTACACAGTAGGGGGCTAAATATTGGTGGGGACGTGTCCCTACCGTCCCCACCATAAATTACGCCCATGCTAAATACATTGCTACTGCGATTTCCAGTCACAAATATCATCAACAAAACATTCCTGGTAAGCACTATGACTGTTGTTTAACAATAGGCTGTATTAATGTATAGGCTGTATGTACATAATCCTTTGAACATAAGCACAAAGACCTTGCACTTCATAGTTTCTTGAAGTGTATGCATCTTACATTAAAATGTATGATAACCAGTCATAAAACTACTTTTAAGCAGCAAAACATAGCCCTTGGTTTCATGGGAATTCCTCATGTACTCGACAATCATTGGATAACGCTCCGCGTTGGCCGCGAGTAATTAGCATAAAGTAGAAGCTCGCTCAACTTTTTTGACGCGCGTCAACTGTCAAAGTAGCCGCACCGCGTATCCCAGAATCCTTTGCGAGGGCGTTGCCGCTTTCCATTGAAAATGCATTGAAGGCGTCGGCGTCAACGCGCTCGCCGGCAAAGTGGGAACGGGCCTTTAAAGTGCCTACACTACCTACGGAAGTTGGGAAGCTCCATGTGCTCCATTTCCCAGTGCTATCGCGAATTTATTTTCTACATCTATGATCACAATACTCCATCTCAAACAGTGTTGCCATTAGAGTTGTGTCGTTCATGAACGATCCGTTCTTTTGAACGGCTCTCTGAAGTGAATGATGGAAACCGGATCACAGCTGGGGGAGCCACTCGACCGTTATTTCGTTCAATTTTCATTCATTTTAAGCACGTGACTTCGACCAGAGTAATTTAATTTGGGGAAAAAACACAATTGTTTGCCTCAAAGAGAGGCAAAAACGGTAGGGATGCACTGATACCACTTTTTTGAAAACCGATACAAGTATGTGTACATTTATGTGTGCACTTGCCGATACCCAGTAGGCCTACCGATACCGATACCTTTTACCACCAAAATACAATGAAAATAAATGCATGGCCTTGTTTTTTTCCACCTGTGATATTTTTATTGTCCATTTCCATATAGATTTAAATGTTAGTAAATGTATTAGGTGGCACTTTTTTCTATGCTGATTTCAAGTCCACAGAACGTGACAAGATTTTGCATTGTTTTGAGTAATAGTAGTACTCATAGCTGGTATAGGCAAGTGCTTGACTAGTACGAGTACGAGTATAATGAGTAGTATCGGGAGCCGATACCGATACCAGTATCGGTATCGGTGCATCCCTAAAAAACGGTATTTAGAAGCAGGAGAATAGACAGTTGTTGTTTGGACAACATTACCTTGAGGAGGAGTCAAAACATTACATTTTTAACACTGAATAAATAATTTTAAAAAGAGCCAGTTTTTTGAACGGCTCTTTGAAAGGAACGAGCCACTAAGATCCGGATCCCAAAAAAGAGCCATAAATCCCATCTCTACTAGAGATGGGATATATGGCTCTTTTTCGGGATCCGGATCTTAGTGGCTCGTTCCTTTCAAAGAGCCGTTCAAAAAACTGGCTCTTTTGGCTCTTTTAAAAATTATTTATTCAGTGTTAAGAATGTAATATTTTGACTCCACCTCAAGGTAGTTTTGTCCAAACAACAACTGATTATTCTCCTGCTTCTAAAGACCGTTTTTGCCTCTCTTTGAGGTAAACAATGGTGTTTTTTCCCGAATTTAATTACTCTGGTAAAGGTCACGTGCTTAAAATTAATGAAAAATGAACGAAATAACGGTCGAGTGGCTCCCCCAGCTGTGATCCGGTTCCCATCGTTCACTTCAGAGAGCCGTTCAAAAGAACCGGCTCGTTCATGAACGACACACCTCTATTGCCTTGTTGGTCTACACTCACACACCACTTTTGCTTTTTCATTCATTCAGTCTAGACCAATGCTTTTCTTTAGTGCTGAAAGAAAATCAATAAGCAAATATTATTGGGAATTGCAAGCAGTGTATAACAAGGTGAAGGTGAAAGGTTTTTATTTCTTTTCTAAGGAAAGGACAAAAAGAAAGAAAGTAGTTTTCACAGGCGTCTGAAAGGCTGAGGGGCATGGACCCTGCACATGTAACACCTGGTGTCTTGTCTTGTATTGATTAAGGACAAAGACTGAGGCTGAATCTCAAATGGTGTAACTAATACGACATGCACACTGAAACATGAACACTTAAGTGCACAAGTGCACCATTTGAGATTCAGCCTGAGTATAGTTTTGACTGCGATCGACTTCTGAGAGGATAGGGCAATTGTAATTGAGAATCGACAGTTCACTCAGGCGCCTGCAGTGTTCCCAAGTCAGCGCCTTTTTTTGCCATCAATGGCAACTAAAAACCTCATTTACCGACTAAAGCTTCTTTTTGGTGAATCTGGCGCCTATTCAGTGATAAAGTCATTGTAACTCTGGGCCGGTGTTGGTAGGTTTGTATTGTATTTGAGAATCGACAGTACACTCGGGTGCCTGCAGTGTTCCCAATTTTCCCTGGCGACTAAAAAAACTCATTTTGGCGACTTAAGTTACTTTTTGGTGAATCTGGTGACTTTTGAAAAAAAAAAAGCACCTTTTCAGTGACAAAATCATTGTAACTCTGTATTGGTGTCGGATGCGTTTTCCATAGCAGGGCAGCAGATGAGCTCTCATTTCTATGAAGTAGCACTTCCCTTTTGAAAGACTACACCGTGTCATGTGTGACATTTTGATGTCATATAGCGACTTGCAGTGAATTTATTATGGCAAGGGAATATCAGCGGGAACTCCGGTAAGGGCAGCATAGGAATAGGGTTGGGTGTTGCCAAAATAAATTAGCTGAAAGTCGCCATTGGCTCTCTGAAAAATAACATCATGACATTATTAGCTATAAATATAGTGTGTACAATAGGAAGAAAATATATTTGCTGAAGGACTAGAAACACATAGTTCATCTCATAGTGTAAGATTTTAAAAAAAAATTATTTCTGGTCTGCTGACACCTCTGCAGGCTGGTGGGAGCAGAAACATTCCTGTGGACATGATCATCAGGCGTCAAACATACCAAAGCCGAACAGAACGGACGCGAGATGAACGCCGTCTTTTTGCTTAACTTTCATACAGTCAGTTAATGCACTTCATACAGGGCTATGGACCGCAATAACACTAATAGCACGGGGATTTCCCCGACATAAGGCGACAGCAATACACAGTTAATTCGCTGTGCGAAGTCTGGGGTTAAATCTGGAGTAACATGGCGGCCGCAGATATCGGAAACGCGACCGACTGTGAAGGTCTAGTTTGCGTCAATGACGTTGCCTCGCATCTCGAGGCCATACGCAAAAGGCTAGGAGGAAAGGAAAGACAAAGAGAGGGACACACAGACGTCGTGAACAGGTCGTAAAAACAGACCGATGGCCACCCTATATAGTACCCACTGGGAACACATAATGAAAGGCCTCTTGTCTTCCTCTCTTTCCTATATCTACTTCACTCTTTTGTTTCCCTCCTCTCTTTTGTTCCTTCCTTGTCTCCATCCTTCTGTCTCTCTATCGCAGTGCAGAGTTGTTCTCCCTTCCTCACCTGTCGCCCTTGGCAACCCCCGTCTCCGTGGCGAAGAGTGAAGAATGAGGAGGTGGGGAGGGCAGCGCTGTGCACAGCATCCCAAGTTGCTTAAGAGACACCTCCATCCCAAGTATTCCCTCCCTGTCAACAAGCAAAAGAACAATAACACACCTGCCGTGGTTAGGTCCGCTGACAGCTTTGGTCCGGCCCAGGACAAAGTTGTCTGAAAGGCCCCCCCAGCCTAATACATACAATATAATAAGGACCCAATTCTCATCGTCTTTGTCCCCCCATGTCGACACCTCTAGCAGTGGTGATATTTGCCTATTTAGTCCTCACAGCCAACCAGGAAGTGGGCGTGTCTCTTCATTCTGATTGATTGTTCCAAAGAATCGTCTAGTAGAGTAAGATATGTTAAAACCCGCCCATCCATTACAAAGGAGTGTGCTCAAAATTCAGTCTCCTAAGGGTGCGTCAAAGAAGCTGGATCTAACAAGAAGCGTCATTTTGTTTCTTTTCCGGTATCCACTTTATGTCGGGTGAACGCCCCTTTAGGAGACCTTCGGTTAGGAGACCTTCGGAGTCCTGAGGTTGAGAATCAATGAATTCCCCTTAGCGCTGTAGATGGCGGTAGCGCACGTCTTGCGCAAACACCTCAAAAAGAGAAAAAGAAGTAGGGGACAACGCCCCCTTAGGAGACCCAACTTGAGCAGACGCTTATGCATTGAGTGGGCGTGTTTTGCGTTATCTTGGTTTGATTCAGTATTTTTGGGTGCGTTGTCCCTCCTTCTTCTCTTTTCGCGGTGTTGGCACAAGACGTGCGCTACCGCCATCTACAGCGCTAAGGGGACTCCATTTATTCTCAACCTCAAGACTCTGAAGGTCTCCTAATCGAAGGTCTCCTAAAGGGGTGTTCACCTGACGTAAAGTGGATACCGGAAAAGATCCCGTCTGATTTATCTCTCTCTCATATACTATTCTCTGATTGAACTGACAGGAAACAGCCGTTTGTCAAACAACCAGACGGCCGAAATGTCACTTCACCAATAAAACATGAAGCAGACTGTGCGGCATTCTTTTCATTTTCTTTAACATTTGTATGCTCAGAAAGCCAGCACCTCGAGAAAGACTTTATTGGTATGCGATCCCTCTTTTTCCTAAAGGAAACAGCCGTTAGACACGATAGTTGCAATTACAATTAGCTATCATCAGTGCAACAGGAGAGAATAGGTATTGTTAACATTTCATGTAGTATTGCAAACATGGTTGCCGAGCAATGAGCCATCATCTAACAATACCAACAACTTTTTGAATTTACACATTTACATAACTAATTTATTGCCTCATGAGTCTATATTTTTGTGTGCTTTTGGGGGGGGGATTTCAAAACACGAACAGGAGCCACAACATACAATCCCCTCTAGCAAAGACGTTTGGTGCACACAGGAATCTCACAACACCCCCAATAAATATAACAGCTGAGATAAACCAACACACACACACACACACACACACCTACATACGTGCATGCAGGCACACACACACAAATGCACACACACACAGCAGAGATAAAGCGCCTTGGCTAAGACCAGTGCATCCACATCGATTGGCGATGTTTGTTGTCATGTGTACAGACACAGAGAGGTGTTGGGGCCCAGGGGCTCAGGAAGCTGAGAATGTGTGTGGGGGAAAGAGAATGTGTGTGTGTGTGTGTGTGAGAGTATGCGTGTGTGTGTGTGTGTGTGAGTATGTATGCATGTGTGTGTGTAAAACATATTTTATGGGAACGTCTTGGCCTGAGAGCGTTTTAAAGTAATTCCATCTTGCAACTGCATCTGTCTTTGTGTGTGTGTGTGTGTGTGTGTGCGTGTGAGTAGTGCCATCAGGAAACCAAGCAGTAGATCAATATTATCAGGGCCAGTCCAACGCTCCATCACTGCTAAAGGTTGAGCCCTCACACCTGTGTGTAAGTGTGCGTGTGTGCATGTATGCAGTATCATCCATCCTTTCTTGTGCTCCCTCTCCCGTTAGCTACAATCTCTTCTATCACCAAAGTGAGCTACTGCTCTCGGGCTGTACCTATCTAGCACCTTTGTCCTAGGGGCAGTGCCTCTGTGTGTGCGTGTGTGTACTTGTGAGTGTGTGAGAGAGAATGTGTGTATGTGTGTGTGTGTCCGGGGTGTGACAATGGCTGCAGCCCCATGTGTCCTCATGAGTCATTCAGTAGCTAATCCTGATTAATTAGAGATCACAGCAGGATACACCTTACAGGTCTGCCCTCCGCGCCCTTTAGAGAGAGAGAGCAGTGTGTGTGCGCGCGTGCGTGTGTGTGTCAGAGTGTGCGTGTGTGTACAAGCCCGCGCATGTGTGCTTTCCAATGGCTTGTCTGAGGCTTTCACTGATCCAGGCACATGAGACTTTCAAAGAGGATTAAAAAGGGATTCAAAGAAAAAGAACAAAAAGGATGAAAAATTATTTCATATATTCATGTTATGCAAAACTGAACAGAGTCGAAATATATTGAGAATAGCCCAGCAGGCCTAATAATTAGATCTAAGCTTCTGACTCTGATATCTTTGGTTAAGCTGAGTAGAAAAGGCTCATACATTTGGTCCATATTAAATCTGTTCTAATAATTGCAAACTCAGATATGCTTGAAAATCATGCATCAAATTTGCTATCTACTGTATTCACTATGTTGGACATGAAGGAATTTCTGTGTGAATGTCAGCAGCAACATTATTGACATGGGGGAAAACATGGAGGAGGCGCGATTGACAAGATATTAAAAAAGGGGATACATGTATCATTCTAGGGCTCGACCGATGTGTTTTTTTCAGGGCCGATACAGATACCAATATTTATGGAAATGGGAGGCCGATAACCAATATTTGCAACCGATATATAGAAATATTGTTCATAATAAAATGTAATGAAATATGAATTATTTTTTATTATATATACACATATATTCAGTTATAATAATGAACTCTCATGGACTCAAAGTGGGGAGAGCAGAACAGAAGATGCAATTAGAACGAAGCGGCTGCAAAATTGGTTGTGAAAGTTATACAAGCTTATCGGTGGAAATTTATTGAAAGTATGGCCGATACTGATATCCCAAAAATGCTAAATATCGGCCCGATATATCGGTGGGGCCGATATATCGGTCGGGCCTTATATCATTCTCCTTGTCTCTTCCTTTAGAATGTGAAGCGTCAAGTGAAGCGTCTTTTCAGCTATGTAGAAATAGACATATCAGCTATTCATATCAGCTACTGTACAGTATGTAGACTCAACCTGTGCTAGCTGAAAGTTTTCCTCCATGTAAAAATATGACAACACTCTGACTTACATGAGCACAAGACTCTTATTTGTAAAGTCTGTTCAGATAATTGAGAACCCAGGCAGTTAATTTGTCCATGTGCCAAACATCGCCATGTACAAAATTAAGTGGGGGGCGAGTGTATGAAGTGACTCACACATGCATGCTGCTGACTTGGTAAACATCTTTAGTTACCATGCCCTACAGCTGAAAACCCTACAGCCTGCCATTTTATCCTATTCTACTTCATATCTTCGAATAAAGGGATTTTTGATAACTACAGTAATACCTTGGCTAGGAGGGAAGTGCACATAGGCTATTTTTCATTTGCTGCAGCCTTAAGAGGTAAAACTTAAAGTGGAAATGAAGCAGTGGCACACGAACACATTTTCAGCGGCATATTTGTTTTAAAATGTGAGAGGCAAATCAGTAAATCATAAATTCAAGCGGTTTCGTTGGAAAATTACATTTTAATACCGACTTCGACCACTAGGGCGCCGCCATTATTTTTGCTTACATCACCCAAATGGTATAGCTGACAACTTGATTCGATCATACCGTTAGCTTGCATTCATTGTGAAGCTAAGCTATCAAACAAGTATGGCAAATATGGTAGGTGTTTATCGTAAGTGGGGGGGATCCTTTTGTATCGCCCCCGGATGCTCTAATGAGTACTACAGGGTCAAATCGAAAGACATTCATTTTCATTTATTTCCTGATCCTGACAAAAAACCCGATGCATTTAAGAGATGGCTGGCAGCTCTGAAGCGCAAGCACCCGCCAAGCGGAACTGGGCAGAGGGTCTGCAGTAAACATTTCTTGGAGAGTGATTATTTGAAAGAGGGATCATTTACGGATGAGGGGCAATTTGTTTGGCACACTACCAGTCGTTTGAAACCAGATGCTGTACCCTCAATTTTTGACTTCAGCGGATACAGTGTCGGAGAGACTGACAGACCCACGACATCTGAGCTGTCAGGCTCTGCCATTGGGCGCCGAGACCGAGCACATAAACGCGCTTGCCAGGCAGAGGAAAGAGAGGTAAGCTGTTATTCTACCGACTTGAAAATGATATCAGTATCCATATCCAAGATGAAATGTCTATTTTGTTATTCGGCCAAGTTTCCAAGTCAGACCAACTGCTTTTCACTCCTGTCGAGAGATAGTGAATTCTCGGAAATGTGTTGTTTAGTTATATTCAAAGATGAAGCTAGCTGTACAGCTAGAGCTACGGGATACAAGTTTGGCATGGGTCGACTGGTTTAGTTAGTGGGGTCGTCACCGTTATGCATTCAGAAGAAATGAATATGGAAGGTCTGTTTCTTTAGCCATGTATAAGCTTTTGAGAGAACAGACAAGTGTGGCTGCTCACCACAACCGCTCGACTCACACTGGTGAAAGGAGCACTCCATTATCCAAGCTCCCGCCCTTGGCTTGCGTTTATCGCTACTCATTCGGCCACCCCTAGAGAAAAGTGACGTTTTCCAGCCGCCACCTTTTGGTGTGCATTTTTCCGTTCAACACCGTGATGGCAAATGAGAAATTGACTTATGAATTGTACTTATGCAAGATACTGACTTAAACTTGTCTCGCCAATGACGACATCATCAGGGAACAAGCATAAGGGAGGACGGGAGTTAGGATAATGATCATGAGCCCAAATACCAGGCTACGGGAAGGCAAGTCGATCAGAGGGCAATCAAGACTCGCTTTCATGTCACTCTGTGTGCTCTTCTGTCATGGACAGAAATCTATAAATCTTTTGGACACATCCTTCATGGGCGCAGGTGCGTCAACCGGATAGTACTGCACTCTCGATCGAGCGCTAAACAAAACTGTGCGAAATAGAAAAAAAGACGCAGGTGTTAACCACATCTATTGCCACTACTGTGTTAATTAAGTGATCACCAGCAAGGGAAAATGAATAAGCAATGATTTTATAAATGTATAATCCAGGGGGAAAAAAGTGTAATTTAAAGTTATTTAATTTAGTGTCAAGAATTTTCTTGCCAGTAGGCTACCACTGTCATTGAAGGCAACAAAATTGTGTGTAGCATTGTGTATAATGTGTGTGTTTGTGTGTGTGTGTGTGTTTCTTTTTTTAAGATGATGGCACCATTGGTGGAGGGTCCAAGAAGGCAGGGCAGCGGCAGCAGTGTCGACGGCAGCAGCAGAAAAGTGGACGCCAGCACCCAGACTGATCCAGTACTACCGGAACTTAGAAGTCAGGGAACCGTGACTGAGGACATTTACAACTGGCAAAGTGTCATTAATGACCACTCCTACAGCACATTCCTTGATGGTTTCAGTCTGGAGAACATCACAACACCAAGGGCTTCATCACCACAGGAAAGTACAGCATCACTCTCTTCGATGAGTGAGGAGTCAGTCCATGAAGACATGCCTTTGGATGATTTTGAATTTTCACTGAGTGAAGAAGATACAGACACTAGTTTTATCGATGAAGAGGATGAGGAGGTCAGTGTCTCCAGTGACCGAAAGAGCATTGTTACGACTGAACATCTTTTGAAGCTCTTCAATGTGTGCCACTGGGAGAACTGTGGGAAGTGTTTAGTGCAACCACCTGAGGTTCGCAGAATTGGTTTCGGAATGAGAGTTGTTACAGAGTGCATTGATGGCCACACTTACAACTGGACTTCCCAACCCCTTTTGCGAGGTGTCATGGAATGCAATGTCTCCATCCCTACAGCTGTGTTTGTCACGGGAAATGAATGCACTCCATTCATGGAGGTCTGCGAGGCACTTCAGTTGGATAGCCTCTCAAAGAGGCAGTGGTTTAACATCCAGAAAGCCTATGTCATCCCAGTTGTCAATGAGACATGGTGTTTGCATAATGATGCAGTAATGAGCACAGTGAGCGAGGAGCCCTTGATGGTGTCAGGAGATTCACGTTACGACAGCCCAGGTCACAATGCATCATACGGCTCATACTCCCTCAATGACACCAAGTCTGTTGTAGTCGTGGCCCAGGAGACCGTAAATGTTGCTGAAGTCAAAAACAGCTGCTGGCTTGAGGTGGAGGGCCTACATCGATGCCTTACCAAGCTCATGGAGCATGGAATTTCAATCTCAGTCTTGGCAACAGATTGCCACCCATCGGTAGCCCAGCCCAGCGTAGACCAGCCCAGCCCAGCCCAGCCCAGCATAGCCCAGCCCAGCCCAGCACTGCAACGCCCAGCCCCGCGTAGCCCAGCCCAGTCCAACACAGCACTGCAACGCCCAGCCCAGCCCAGCTCAGCCCAGCACTGCAACGCCCAGCCCAGCGTAGCCCAGCCCAGCCCAGTCCAACACCGCACTGCAACGCCCAGCCCAGCGTAGACCAGCCCAGCCCCGCGTAGACCAGCCCAGCGTAGACCAGCCCAGCCCCGCGTAGACCAGCCCAGCGTAGACCAGCTCAGTCCAACACCGCACTGCAACGCCCAGCCCAGCGTAGCACAGCACTGCAACGCCCAGCCCCGCATAGACCAGCCCAGCCCCGCGTAGACCAGCCCAGCCCAGCCTTGACGCGATCCCCACATATCTGCTAAAAAACATACTTGGTTGCTTAGCAGCACCTTTACTGCAAATTGTTAACACCTCTATGCTTACAGGCATTTTTCCAAGCTCATTCAAAACAGCCATGGTAAAGCCACTCCTAAAAAAGACAAATTTAGATCAGAATTATTTTAAACAACTACAGACCTATATCAAACCTCCCCTTTATAAGCAAGGTACTAGAAAAAGTTGTATTTAAACAGCTTAATCAACATCTGGCTGGGAATGATATCTTGGAAAAATTCCAATCAGGCTTTAGAGCCAACCATAGCACTGAAACAGCACTAACCAAAATAATAAGTGATCTTAGGCTCAGCACTGCCGCTAACAAAGTTTCAGCACTTATCCTCCTCGACCTCAGTGCAGCCTTTGACACAATAGAGCAGGGGTGTCAAACTCAGGCCCGGGGGCCAAATCTGACCCGCGGAGCCATTTTATTTGGCCCGCGAGGTAATTTCAAATGTGTATTACAGTTGGCCCTCATACATTATGAATGTACAGTGTACCAGGACTTGAACATGAAATTTGATGTTTCTCAGAAGTATGAGCGGGCCCAGGCCAATGACACAGCTCACACTCCTATGCAACACAATATGTGCCAGTGTGTGAGATTTAACTATGAGTATTAAGTGTGTACCTGAACGATTGTAGTCCATATATTTAAAAAAATCTTGAGCTCGGCCCGCGACTTCGTTCCATATTTTGATTTTGGCCCTCTGTCAATTTGAGTTTGACATCCCTGCAATAGACCATAACATAGTAATTGACCGCCTTGAATCTTGGGTAGGACTGTCCGGCCACGTCTTAGAGTGGTTCAAAACATATATTACAGGAAGGCAGTTTTTTGTCACCATCGGAGAATACGTCTCCAACAAGTATGATGTGCCTTTTGGAGTTGCTCTCCTCTTCTCTCTCTATATGTTGCCCCTGGGCTCCATCATCAGAGAGCACAATGTTGATTTGCATAGCTATGCCGATTACAATGGTCTTTCCCCTAGTTATATCTCTGACATGCTCTCTTTTTATGCCCCTGCTCAAGCTCTCAGGTCCACTGATGCCAAGCTGCTAAGGACCCCCACCCCCCGCAAAAGATCAGCGACGCCGCATTCGTTTGCTATGCGCCCAAGAGATGGAACGCCCTCCCCATCGAGATCCGATCAGCCAGCTCTGTCGACTCCTTCAAGAAGCAGCTGAAGACCCACCTCTTCATCCTTGCCAACTCCTAGCTGCCAAGGCGTCATAGTGTCCCAGCTGCCGCAGCGTCCTTACTGCTCACAACCAGCCCTGGCAGGGGGCTCCCCTAGGTGGCCGCTGGTCTCTGCCTGAGGTTTCTTCCTGACTATAGGTTTTTTTTTTCAGACCTCACTGAGCTTTTTTCCCCCCCTACAAATTATGATTCAAGCGAAAGGGAGTTTTTCCTCACCCCTGATGCCACCAGGGGCCGCACCTGAGCGCCCAATCTCTGTGTGACTATCTATGACTTATGCTAGGCCCAGCCACTATACAAATACAATTATTATTATTATTATTATTGTTTTTAGTAACTTGTGCTGATGAAAAAAGAAATTACAAATATGTGAAATACTTAATGTAAATATTAATTACTAATACATGTAAACTGTTTAAACAACTAATTGTTTGGTTGGCAATGAATAAAGTACACAGCAGAATTATTCATAGCGTGTATATATACCATTTTTTATTTCCTAAATCACATGTTATAAAATTCAAAGCCACAGTATTGTGGGGAGGGATAAACAGTCCGGATGGCACCGACAACACAGGCTGGTAGTGGAATCCTGTTCCTCCTCCCCAGGTGACCCCTGGACCATAGGCTGAACTGCCTATAAGCCGTAAGGCTGTAAAGACTGGCAGAAAGAAAGTACATCACTGTCTAGTAGAAACTTTGTATCTCCACTATTTAGTTATTTAATTCATTCTCTATTCATCATGAAATATAAATCAGTAGCCTACCCTACTGGGCCTACTGGTGAGTCTCCATGTCTATAGCCCGTAGGCTATGATAAACTCTGTTATAACCAAGTTTAATGTTGAAATTATGTATTTTGAAAAAAAGTGATTTATAAATGAATTAATAAAAAACAATGAATAGTGGAGATACCACATTGCTGCTGGACAGCGACGACATCAGCATCATCTCGTGACTATTTATATTGTTACGGGAGGGGACTAGACAATGCAGACTGTCATTTGTAAGAGGGGTGGGTGTGTCAACAAGCACTGAGGCCAGTGGCTTCGGTTCTTGTTGACACACCCACCCCTCTTACAAAACAGTGCGTTGTGAACTGTCTTTTTAGACGAGGTGGCTTCTGCAGTTCCTCAACTACCGGTATGCCAAGAGTGGATATATATCGCTGGCCTTGCCATGCCAATGCAACGTTACCAGCAAACATTTAATTGTCAACACAACATACTAAGTGAAATTGTGAACATGCAACGTTGACAGGTATGTTTGTCCGAAGGATTAGCCAACGATTGCAGTTCCTACTATGGTGAGCTAAGCGTTAGCTCTGAGTAGCTGCTTTGAGATGTCCGAGTCCGACTGCTAAGTTATTGTACATTACAGGCAGGGGGACTTCGCGTGTTGTATTTTGACCATATATCGGTGTGCTAATTAATTGTGAAAGCCTACCAGCTGTTTACGGGTCGCTCCAACGTGTCAGCTCTGATGTCCCTCATCAAAATTAAGGAGACGTCCAACACCTCTCTCTCCAGACACAGCATTTTGAAGTGCTGGTTATGAGTGATGCACTGGCCTAGTCTCAGATGGTTAAGTGTCAACTCCTGGCAGCAAACACTCTCCAGTTGTGTGTCCATTTGGACGCAAGCCCCACACATACACCACTGTGTACTTCCTTGACGATCTTCATCATTATTAGCCCATGTCTCGTCTTCATCATTGTCTGACTGAAAAGTAGCCACTATAGGCTCTTCCCTGACAGGCTCAAACGCATAGGCTACAGGGTGATAATAATGATCAGTTGGCCGATCGCGTTCGTCCTCTGCCTCTTCTCTAGTATCCATTTGGCTAGGCTGTTTGTTTATCTACCTTGAGAATGACTACCATTCGGGTGACGTCACATTAACAATGGCGGCGCACCAGTTGAAAACACATACGTTTCTACAAATTGTTTACGCTTTATTCTTAATAACGGATTTTTTCCGGAGTTTTTGTAATTCCTTTATTTGACATTTTGGTTCATAGATTATTTTGCCATATATATCAGATCACTGCTTCATTTCCACTTTAAGATACGTAACTTCAGCCATTCTGCAGACTTGCTAGAGCAATCGATATTTCCTTCTTTTGACTAAAATCTTTATTCAACTTGA